>NC_136887.1:33431645-33491645 GCF_949152265.1 Phoxinus phoxinus | reverse complement strand
TGATAGCATCAAAATCGCTATCTTTAAAACACTGGCGGCTCGACACAACATGACACTGTGCTGGAGCGTCACCAGCGGCTCTACACATGAACTCCAGCATTGACTACAGTGTTTGTGTACACAGAGTTCACTAAAAAGAAAGGTTTTGCACGACTCACTTCATCAGTTAGTGTTTCCGGTGGCTTTAATTCTGTCAGTCAAAAGTAGTCGATCTCCGAATGCAGCGTAATGAACTGACTCCATATGAGGAAAGGTCATGAACTTGTAATTGCAATGAAAAGCATGATAACTTAGACACTTAGAATTTATATGGAAACAAGCTTTAGGATCTTTCCATCTTTACTCTCCTCATGTTACGTTGCATTCAGAGATCGACTACTTTTGACTGACAGAATTAAAGCCACCCTAACTGATAAAGTGAGTCGTACAAAACCTTTCTTTTTAGTAAACTCTGTGTACACAAACACTGTAGTCAATGCTGGAGTTCATGTGTAGACCCTGGTGATACTTCCAGCACAGTTTCATGTTGTGTCGAGCCGCCAGTGTTTTAAAGATAGTGATGTTGATGCTATCACAGTAGTGCCCCATGCACTCCCATTCAAAAGGCATTTTGACCGAAAACGAAAATATGGTCAATGTTAAAAGTGGCGTTTCCATTATAATTACGCTTTTACACGAAAGTTTGACTTGGGTAGATTAACAAAAAGAGCCTAGGTTGCAGTTTGGCGAGAGTTACCCTTTAATTCAGCAAGCCAAGTCCACTTATCTCTGAAACAAATATGTGAGCCGCTCTGGCGAAATGAGTCGGAAGTCGCAACGATATGGGCCGATTATGTGGAAAAACAATGAAAAAATATTTTTTTTGGTTGCTAATTTTAAAGAACAGACAATCAAAAATAATCTCCCAAAGTTTCGTAGTCCAGATAATTGAGTAAAGGTATTTAAATTACTATTAAAGTTCACAAAGTTTTACTAAATTCGCTGGAAATTAACATTGTTTTTCTCTCGTAAGCTCTGAGCATGTCCCGGGTATCCCCTGAAGCGTCACTATCTCTGCTCTCCAAACATGGTGTTACACGTTAGAACCAATCAAAAAGCTTAGAAATGAACACAAACGCTGATCATTTGTCAATGGGAAGCCCCGTTTCGACTGACCGGCACACGATTGGTACAGCCGTCCTCCTGTCAAACTCGCAGCACTCTGTGTAAACAAGCTAGCAGATCTCCTCAGAAAGATTAAATATTATTAATTTGAGAGATGCCGTGTTATATATTAATGTCTTTGGTCAAATTAAGCTGTAAAATAAATAGTTAATCCCTTTAAATGCGATGGATTTTGAAAGATATCAACAAAAAAACGGGCAAAAAACTTTAAACGTAATTTTCTCAGGTTTTCAATTGGAAAAAGTTGTAAAGATATACACATTTGAATTATGGTCGTCTGTCCTCGTCCGGTGTGTGATAACTCGAGTTGTCACAGACGCTCGAATGTAATTTCATTCAAAGTAGGGTATCATTTGAAAGCTTATGGTCTCCTCTTTCCAAATTTCCATGAAATTTGGATCACTGTGATTAATTTTGCTGGATCAAGCCACATACCGTAAAACTTCAAATAATAGCCGAGTCCCAAATAGACGCCTGTTTCTTTTACACGCCTGGTGTGGCTACAGGTTTGGATAAATAAAGGCCGGTCTCAAATAGAGGCCGGGTCTTTTTTTAGTTTCGGGTTGTATTTAATCTTCTAAAACCCGTCAGATCGTCTGTTTAAGCCAGTTATATGGTGTAGATTGGGCACGCAAGAGAGCCCTGCGCATTTGGGCGGGAGCTGTTAGCGCAAGCAAGGCAGGAGGTATCGCACACCGGACGAGATGCGCCGCGCCGCGTCTATGTATCGCACACCGGACGAGAAGCGCCGCGTCTATGACAACTCGAGTTATCACACACCGGACGAGAAGCACCGCGCCGCGTCTGTGACAACTCGAGTTATCACACACCGGACGAGAAGCACCGCGCCGCATCTGTGACAACTCGAGTTATCACACACCGGACGAGAAGCACCGCGCCGCGTCTGTGACAACTCGCGTTATCACACACCGGACGAGAAGCGCGCGTGTGCGGCGTTTATGACAACTCGAGTTATCGGACGCGCACTTTGTCAGTTTATGGCCAGCAATATTGTTATGTTTAAGGACATTATGGAATTAAGATCATGTCTATGTTATGATTGTACTGTAGCCTACAATTAAATACAATCGTTGCTTAGTCTGCAATGCAGTCTGAATTCACTTTATCTCTGAGCGTCCGTTAACTGAATTGAGAATATCATCTGAAAATCCGATAGCAGCAGCAATTTTCATTCAACCAGCTGATTTCTGTAAATGAATGTAAAGCTAAATGTATATTGCAGCGCAGGGTGAAGTCATAACACTAAATTAAAGGCCTGTCTCATATAGACGCCTGTCTCCAATACAAGCCGGTGCAGTTCGGCGATTTGGGAAAATAAAAGCCCGGGATATTATTTGAAGTTTTACGGTATTATTTTTATTTTTCTTGTTGTCCTTCTTACGGTTTTGTCAGTTTTCTCAGATAACAAGTCATTATAGAGATTTAAAAAGTGTATATAGTATTCGCAGTTCTTTTGTCACATGGAAATTGACAGGTCAGGTTGAGCGCATTGCATTGTGGGATATGTAATTTCATTCCCACAGTGTGCTCTGGTTGAACGCAGGGTCATCCGGGTACTTCATGGACTTGCTTATTGCACACAGTAAACATAGTGAACATCTATCACTATGATAGATATCATAGTATTGCGTTGTGAACTTCAGAAGTGAATCGGGGCACAGACTGACCGTAAGCGTGGTGTGGGGTGCATGCAGCATCTGAACGGATCAGGAACACTTCCAGCGAACAGGTGTGTGGAGATCCCTCTCCACTTCAAACACTCCTCACACTGAATCCACGCCACATCCCTTTGGACAGAAGAAACCCGTTAATACAGCAGACGCTTAGAGTTTGTTCTGATGTTCTGAGGAGATATGTCATGAAATACTGCAGGTTTGTACATTCAGGTGAAACTCGAAAAATATGAATATCGTGCAAAATTTATTTCAGTAATTCAACTTAAAAAGTGAAGCTAATATATGATATAGTGTGACGACCCTGAGTTCTCATCACCTGATGCTGGGAGTTTTGAGTCACTCCCCCATTGCTAATTGTTAATTAGTGAAATGGAGTATATAAGTGTTTTTGAGTTTTATTTGGTTAGCACTCTCTGTGGGATAGTTTCTCACAGGACTGGCTCTTAGCATTCCTTTGATTTATCTTTCTTATACTTATCATGTAGCTTTAATATTTTGTTGTAGTTATTTTGTTTGTTATTTCTTTGTTTCTATTCTTTCCCCTAACTTATGTTTGTTATGATGAGTGTTATGTTTGTTATAGACAATAACATTTATTTTTCATTCATTGAACGCTGATGTGTGATCCCTCTTTTATGTTGCGGCTTGAAACGTGCTGGTCGTAACAATAGACTCATTACATGCAAAGTGAGATATTTCAAGCCTTTATTTGTTATAATTGTGATGATTATGGCTTACAGCTTATGAAAACCTTTTCACAATATTCACATTTTTAATTTGGGGTTTTCATAAACTGTAAGCCATAATCATCACAATTATAACAAATAAAGGCTTGAAATATCTCACTTTGCATGTAATGAGTCTATATAATATATTAGTTTAATCTTTTAAGTTGAATTACTGAAATAAATGAACTTTTGCACCATATTCAGATTTTTCCAGTTTCACCATATTTTGATGTATTTCCAGTTGAAACAGAAAGTTGTCCCTTTTTAAAAAATAGCCACTAGTTCAACCATGATTTATTGCGTGTTAAAAGGAAAGGTGGTGTAGAGTTCTGCAGGGATGGCACATCTCTATACACCAAAACCCAGAAACAAGATGCATTTTAGCACTTCTGCTTCCATCATCATCAAGTCAATGGGGTTTTTGTTATGCGTTTTTAGTTAAAGGGGTGGTTGATCATGATTTCACTTTTCTAACTGTAGTTAGTGTGTAATGTTGCTGTTTGGTCATAAACAACATCTGCAAAGTTACAACGCTCAAAGTTCAGAGCAAAGGGAGATATTTGCTTTTACAGAAATCACTTTTTAAGGACTACAACAAACGGCTGGTAGAGACTGCACGACATTCCTCCCGGGTTAGTGACATCAGCAACCCTAGAATTTACATAAACCCCGCCCCCAGAACACGATTTATTCACGATTTATAGATTATCATGACAGAATATGCTAATCAATGACTAGAAGATAACTACACATAAGCAACATAAATTCATCAACTAACCATTCAGAAATGTCCTGTTCTTCTACATGTTGTCACTTCTTCTTGAGTCTCTCCATCATTGTCTGTCTCCGGTTTAAACATTAAAGGCTAAAAGTTTTTGAAATGTTCAGTGCGTGCACGCACGCACGCACACAAGCTCCGCCCCCTTTGCCAGAAGCAGCAGCTCATTTGCATTTAAAGGGACAGACACAAAACGGTGTGTTTTTGCTCCCCATCAAAAAGTGACAATTTTAACATGATATATAAAAATATCTGTGAGGTATTTTGAGCTAAAACTTCACACACACACTCTGGGGACATCAGAGACTTATTTAACATCTTGTGAAAGGGGCATTACACCACCGCTTTAAATGGCCTAAATAAGGTCTGTGGTGAACACTAGTGTTTTTGACTTCTGCCGCTTGTATTTATACTTCAATATTCATATCAGGATGAACAAAATGTGTAAGAATCATCAACTTTTGTTGATCACAGAACTTATTTTCTGCAATAATCCAAAAGCCAGTGGAAAAATCCTATTGGGCGCTTTGTCAATCCTGCTGTAAAATCCAGCATTACTGATGTGTTTGCATGCTGGGACCAGCAAAGGAAACATTACATTTGATTACTTTGCAAACATTATGGCAATGTTACTTTTGAATTCTGAAAACAAGTAGTAACATAAAAAATTTTTTTTTGATAATTTGATGCAAATGTGCGAGTGGCATTGCTTAAGTTTCCTCACAGATGTATTGCTGCTGTCGCGTTAGCCGTGTGATTAACAGTTTCACGTTTCTCAGCGCCGCCCACCTGCAGTTAACAGCTCGACTCGGCCTCTGTCATCACTAGACGCTTTTTCTGTGAGTGTTTTCTGTGATGCATGTATGTGCGAGGTTTGTGGTCTAACAGACAAATACTCAGTTTTTAGTAAGCCAAGTTGCACCACCTCTCATTTTTTACCCACAAACCCACGTTTCAGAGAGGCTGGTGCTATTCTGGCCATCTGACTGACAGATGGTTAAACTCTCACCGACAGAGCATAGCAGGGATGAGAAAACTGTGGTGTGAAAATGTTACATGTCATACACTTCTTGTTCTTCCTCCTCTTCCTCTTCGTCATCATCCTCTTCCTCGGTATCCTCGGTATCACCTTCTTTGCTTTTTCTCTCTAAGGCTTGAAACTCTCTCTCTTTTGCTTTCTTTTCCCTCTTTTCACGCCAGTAGTCGTTCAGTTTGAGTCCAAGAGCAGCTAGTGTAAGTCTAGGAGAAAAGCAGGAAAAAATGCAGTTAATATGGAAATATTCATATAAAAATGACAAAAATACAGTATATGTATTTAAAATATGTATACATTACTGTCTAGTGCTGTCAAATAGATTAATCACGATTAATCGCATCTAACATAAAAGTTTTTGTATATATGTTTATATACACACCACACATATGTGTTTACACACACATTTGATATATTTACAAACCTTTGTTAGTTGCGATTAATCACGATTAATCGATTTGACAGCACTAGTGTGAATTAAATTCATATTCAAATATATAAATTTTTATCTTATTTTTAATATTTTAAAGTTGATCAGAACATATGGTGCACATTACACACACACACACACACACACACACACATTTATATATATATACACAATTATAAATACTTTATATTAAATATATATACATTTGTTATATTTTACTTTTAATATTTTAAAGTTGATCACAACATATCTGTTGCATATACATTATAAATATTTTATATAAAATGTATATTAATTTTAAACTTTTTATATTTTATCGTATTTTATTTTTAATATTTCAAAGTTGATCACAACATATCTCTTGCATATTATCTATATATATATATATATTAGGGCTGTGAAACGATTACTCGCATCCAAAATAAAAGTTTGTGTTTACTTAATAAATGTGTGTGTACTGTGTATAATTATTTTGTATATATAAATACACACACATGCATGTATATATTTAAGAAAAAAAATTGTTTTTATGTATAAAATATGTATATTTATATACAAAATAAATTATATATAAATCTATATACATGCAACTATTTCTTAAATATATACAAGCATGTGTGTGTATTTATATATACAAAATAATTATACACAGTACACACACACACTTTTATTTTGGATGCGATTAATCGCGATTAATAGTTTAACAGCCCTAATATATATATACAATTTTTAAAAAATTAATTTAAATAAGACTATTTTTATTTTACTTTTTGAAATTATATGATTTTTTTTAATGAAACGATATGATTTTTTTTTTAAATCAAATTTTACATAATTAAAACAAAAATATACAGACATTTCTTTGATATTTATAAAGTTTACTTAACTCTGTTTCAGTTTCAATTGTCAGTGACAGTTTGCACATTGAAATCCTTATATTGAGGCTCAGGCATTCTACAGTAGTGTACTATACTATACTATACTATACTATACAATTTAGTGAGAAAAAAAGATACTGTAGATATTTACAGTAAAGTGTATATATACTGTATATGCAAAAAAATATATATGTTTGTATGTTTGCTTTGCACTTTGCCTCTCCAAGTCAAAATATTCTAGGGACGGGTCACATCTAAATTTTTCAATTGGCCCGAGTGAAATTCTGTAAAATAAATGTAATTAATTGTTGCAATAGTCTGTTAACATTGGCTCAATGAGAAATAATATGTCAGACTAATTGAAAAATGTAGATGTTATCAGTCACTAGAAAATTTTGACTTGGGGATGTAATTAATTTATTACAGTGTGTATATTAAATAGGGCTGTACCGATTAATCGCGATTAATCGAAATCCAAAATAAAAGTTTGTGTTTACATAATATATGTGTGTGTATTGTGTATAATTATTTTGTCTATATAAATACACACACATGCATGTATATATTTGAGAAATATTTGCATTTATATACTGCATATATATTTTTATATGATTTATATTATATATAAATAGAACTATTTTATATATAAATAACACATTTTTCTTAAATATATACATGCATGTGTGTGTATTTATATATACAAAATAATTATACACAATACACACACATATATTATGTAAACACAAACTTTTATTTTGGATTTCGATGAATCGCGATTAATCGTTACAGCCCTAATATTAAATAATAGGATGTGTAGTAAGTACTTAAACCCATTGTTTTGAATCTTTGCACCTGTACTCTTTGGTGTACTCAAAATCCTGCTTGTTATGAGCAGGCTTGAGGAAGTTACACTCAATCACTCCGATGACCCCGACCCCTGACCTTTGACCTGATGACTTAAAGAAGAGAGAGAAAGAGAGAGAGGAAGTGATGAGTCTAAGACGATGATACTTTCACCAAATGGCCAGTTGTTGCCTTAAAAAATCATTTTTTTTTGCACAATATCTGTAAAATCTTGAGGAATGGATAATAATAAAATGAGTCCAGTACCTTGATTTGGCAGCCAACTTTCTCATGGGCTTTTATCAGTCGGTTCTTATGGTACATCATAATCCCAAAGTGCTCCTTGTTTTTCAGGTTGAACCCAAACGTTATTTTCACTCTCTCGTTCTGAGCGGTTGCATTTAAAGGAAACGTACATGTCTAACGTACGTACATGGGAAAAGACATAGAAACCAGAACAAATAACCAAACTAAAACACGGATATTCCCATCTTCAGTCGACTCACAGAACCTGCTTTGGATGTAAAACACAGAAACGGGTTTTGAGGGAAATGTAAGGATACAATGAATTGGGGTTTATAGACGTCGTTCTCGATCATTGACAGACTCTTGGCGACCAGCTTAGTCTGAACTTTCTTCTGTCTCAAAATGATCTGAATCCTGGGCTTCAGGTAAAGTATACTGAGATACGCCTGCAGGGACAGAGAGAGGGATTACAGTACATCTGTGTTTCATATCAAACTGTCTTTAATCTTTATTTATTTATTTTTTTTATATATACAGCTTTTCACATTTTTACAGAACACCCCATGTCAAGTCAAGTAAAGTCAAGAATATTTGTATAGCGCTTTTCACAATACAGATTGTATCAAAGCAGCTTTACAGTATTAAATTAAAATAATAATAAAACGTCCATGTTTGGTAATGCTAATCAATAGTATTATTCATTGATTAATTAAATTGAATATTCCCATGCCAGCATATAAGTAACAAGTAAATAATGATAACAAGATAAAAAAAAAATTATAATTAAATGAAAAATAAAATAAAATAAAAATAAATAATAATAATCAAAATAAAAAAATAAAAAATAATGATAATGTCCTTGATCTTTTGAGATAAACGCATATTTAAAAGTTCCTCTCTGGTCCAAAAAAAGAGCATAGCAGAAACTAAGCTGCAAAACCGACTCGTGAGATGAATACGTTAACGCATGTCCGAAATTATTTATATTATAGGTAATCAATGAATCACCCCATGTTAGAAACATGTCAACTTTATTTATTTATTTTCCACTATAATACAAAAGCCAGTGGATCAATCATATTGGGTTTTGGTCGAGGGAACCGGGTTGATGCAAACTTATGTGTCGGCCTACAAAAATAGATGAAATAAAAACTTATTTCACATGTGAAGACCGTGTTTACATATGGGGAAAATATTTTGTAGCTGTTAAAAAGATTCTCAGATTCTCAGATTGTAGCTCTGGCTTTCATATCATTATCTCTGCAACACAAAGTTAAAGTCTCAACTTTCACGAGTTGACACTGTCACACTGTATTAACGTCCTCGCAGCTCCACCTAAAATTCACACACACACACACACACACACACACACACGCACACACACACACACACACACACACATTTGCATTCACACTGTAAAACAACCACAGGCCATAAATATCAGGAAGTTCTCTCTCTCTCGCTCTCTCTCTCTCTCTCTCGTTCTCTCACTCTCTCTCTCTCTCTCTCTCTCTCTCTCTCTCCTCTCTCTCGTTCTCTCTCTCTCTCTCTCTCTCTCTCTTGTTCTCTCTCTCTCTCTCTCTCTCTCTCTCTCTCTCTCTCTCTCTCTCTTGCGTTCTCTCTCTCTCGTGTTCTCTCACTCACACACACTCTCTCTCTCTCTCTCTCTCTCTCGTGTTCTCTCATTCACACACACACACACACACACACTCTCTCTCTCTCTCTCTCTCTCTCTCTCTCTCTCTCTCTCTCTCTCTCTCTCGTTCTCTCACTCACTCTGAGAGAAAACTCCATCTCAGGAACGCTGTTACTGTCTCTGCGCTGCCTGTAATCTCTCCTCCACTTTCCCTGCGTCTCCTCCGCTTGGATCTCCGGCAGACGGATGTCCTCCGCATCGGTGTCAAAGTCAAATTCTGGATTTTCATCTTTATTTCTGTGGCACAAAATGGTAAAGATTAGATTTCCAGATTAGACTTCCATCAGCCAATCCTCAATTGCTCATTTCAAAACATCATTTAAGAGCTAGTAATGCAGGCTTTAGCCTTTTATAGCAGAGTAATGCAGTTATTAATGCAGTTATTAGAGAGAGAGAGAGAGAGAGAGAGAGAGAGAGAGAGAGAGAGAGATTAAGTGTTTTGTGAATGACCAGAGTCTGTGCGTCTCTGAAAAGTGTTTCTACTAATATTGAAACTGCCTCTCTAAAAAATGCTGGGTTGTTTCAACCCAATTTTGGGTCAAATGTGGACAAACCCAGCCGTTGGTTTACATTTTCAAATTACATTTTTAACCCAACGTTTGGGTTTGTCCATATTTGACCCAAAATTGGGTTGAAACAACCCAGCATTGTTTAGATCTGCTTCAAGAACAGCGCTGTTATTTCCTCGCTAGAGAGAAAAGTCATGTAGCTTTTAAGTTACTAAACTATTTTTCTATTTACTATATTTCTATATTTCTGTGTGAGTGTGTGTCCGTACTGTATGTGTGTGTGTTTGAGTGGGAGAAAGAGAGTATGTGCTTTCTGTACATCATTTTTTTTTACTTTTATAGCGAAAAACATGGAAATAAATTGTTGATTTTATCCTATTGTTTACTATATTGAAATTATTTGGCGAAGTGATATGAAACTAATGTGGTCAAGACCAGCCGGAACTACTTTAGCCGCGAGTTTCACTGAAAATAATCGCACACCGTTCATCAACCAATCAGATTCAGGCATTCAGCAGCTCCACAGTATAACTTTGGTTTGACATTTAGAAAACATTCAAATAACAGAAGAAGTGCATTTTCTCTATAAAGCACATTTAAAGTTTTATCCATGGTCATTTATTCAATGACCAAGCATTCAAGGTCACAGTTTATCACACCTTATCAGTTTATCAGTATCAGATAAAACATACTTGCATGGTTGTATTTAATCTAGCAAGGAAGGTGTCTAATAAACATTGGTACTTACTAATTAATCTTCTATTCACGTCTCCTCTTCTCTAGCTTGCTTTCTAATCTAGTTTTCTGATAAACCTGGCATTGTATATTACGAATATGTTTGTTTAAAGGGGTGCTATAATGCCCTTTTCACAAGATGTAAAATAAGTCTCTGATGTCCCCAGAGTGTGTGTGTGAAGTTTTAGCTAAAAATACCCCACAGATATTTTTATATAGCATGTTAAAAGTTTTCACTTTTTGAGGGTGAGCAAAAACACACCGTTTTGTGTCTGTCCCTTTAAATGCAAATGAGCTGCTGCTCCCGGCACAGGGGGCGGAGCTTCAACAGCTTGTGTCCTTTTACCTCACACACACACACTGAAAATTTCAGACAATGATGGAGAGACTCAAGAAGTGACAACATGTAGAAGAACAGGACATTTCTGAATGGTTAGTTGATGAGTTTATGTAGATTATGTGTAGTTATCTTCTAGTCATTGATTAGCATATTCTGTCTTGATAATCTATAAATCGTGTTCAGGGGGTGGGGTTTATGTAAATTTTAGGGTTGGTGATGTCACTAACCCGGGAGGAATGTCGTGTAGTCTCTACCAGCCGTTTGTTGTAGTTCTTAAAAAGCGATTTCTGTAAAAGCAAATATCTCCCTTTGCTTTGAACTTTGAGCGTTGTAACTTTGCAGATGTTGTTTATGATCAAACAGCAACATTACACACTAACTACAGTTAGAAAAGTGAAATCATAATCAACCATCTCTTTAAAATATGCTATTTGTTAGAGTTGAGAGAATTGCATGCTTTTTGGGTGCTTAATTTGTTAAACTAAGTTTAGGGTTGTATTCAAAACAAACACAAATCAGGAGTGTGTTGTTCCGGCAGAGTCCGTGCACTCCCCTGTGCGCAACATTTAAATCACATGCAAATGAATGACGAGACTGAACATAATGGTTCTCTGTCTGCATTTGCTCTTGATCTTCATCTTTCACGGCGACTCAAAGTAGTTAGTAAAGTACGAGTGCAGTGTGCCACAGACCTGCGGATGTTCCAGATGAGGATCTTGGTCCCTTTCTTTCCCTGTATGGAGTCCAGCTGCTCCTGTAGCTCAGACTCGCTCTGGAAGAGAGAATATTTCAGGATGGCTCTCAGACTGGCCTCCGAGTCCTCCGTCACCACCAGCGTCTGTGAGATGGGGGTTAAGGGCCGTGCTTTGGCGGACATGAGCATCCGCTTACAGTGCAAAACATGCTTACAGGGATAGTTCACTTTGAAATAAAATGTTGGTATGTTTTATCTTACCTGAAGTGCATCAAGATGTCGGTGTCTTTGTCTCCGCAGTAGTTTCAATTCTGATATTTTTAGGTCAAACCGTTCTTGTCTGTCAGTCATATAATGCAGGTCTATGGGCACTGTCTCTAATAGCATGCAGAGAAAAGTCCAAAATAAAAAATTCCCCATCGTAAGTGCACATTGATGGCCTAAGACACGAAACGAGCGGTTTGTGCGATAAAACGAACAGTATTTATATAGTTTTTATCTCTTTTACACAACCACGTCCAAGTGATCTGTTTACTTAGTCAGCGCAAGCGCTGTAAAGTGCTGGAAGGGATCTCTCCCGGATGAGTTCGCGCGAGCTTACGTAAATGTATTTTTTTACATTGGTTTAAACATCCCGGATAAGCGCAAACTAGTACCATTTCTATTAGCCGTCCTACAATCTCTGTTCTGTGCATAGGCTCTGGTGTAAACAATGAGTGACGTACCAGCGAGAGAGAGATCACTTCCGGAGCCGGCGCTCTACGGCTTGCGCAAACTAAGTAAACAGATCACTTGGACGTGGTTGTGTAAAAGATATGACTGTCAGACAAGAACGGTTTGACCTAAAAATATGTCAAACCGAGCGCCGGAAGTGATCTCTCTCTCTCTCTCTCGCGCGTGTACGTCACTCATTGTTTACACCAGAGCCGATGTACAGAACAGAGATTGTAGGACGGCTAATAGAAATGGTACTAGTTTGCGCTTATCCGGGATGTTTAAACCGATGTAAAAAAATACATTACCGTAAGCTCGCGCGAACTCATCCGGGAGATCCCTTCCAGCACTTTACAGCGCTTGCGCTGACTAAGTAAACAGATCACTTGGACGTTGTTGAGTAAAAGAGATAAAAACGATATAAATACTGTTGGTTTTCTCACACAAACCGCTTGTTTCGTGTCTTAGGCCATCAATGTGCACTTACGATGGGGAATTTGTTAATTTGGACTTTTCTCTGCATGCTTTTGGAGACAGTGCCTATAGACCTGCATTATATGACTGACAGACAAGAACGGTTTGTCCTAAAAATATAAAAATTGAAACTACTGCGGAGACAAAGACACCGACATCTTGGATGCACTTCAGGTAAGATAAAACATACCAACATTTAATTTCAAAGTGAACTATCCCTGTAACAAATCCATGCATCTGATTCTTTTCTTTAGAATTGCATACAGAAACATGTGGGCTGAGAGATCCGGTCTGGATCATACGGATGAGTATTTCTGCTGGACAGAAGGATATTGGTCTGCTGGTTGAAGGGGGCGATGGGTACGATCACGGCCTGAGCTTTAATGGCCTGCAAGAAGCTTTGAGACAGCAAGCCTACGCTCTGACAGCCTCCGTTCTTCGTGAAGATCAGAGCGTCTCGGCCCAGGCGCATCGAGCCCGATTTAAATCCGTTTCCGTACACACCGATCGGCTGGTGGCTGCCTTTACTAGAGCCTTTCTCCGTGAACCCGAAACTGCAGAGAGAAAGAGAGATTCACCTTCGCCAACCTTAGAAATGCTTTCAGAATCAACAGCACGTCTAATAATAATAATTAATGTTTATTTTTTTATAGCGCCTTTCAAGAACCCAAGATCGCTTCACAAAATAATACAAACTGTTGACAGACAGAGACAATTAAACATATTATAACAATCAAACAAGCAGAAAAGCAGACGGAGACAAACAATAACTGCAAATAATTCACATGAGAAGATATCAAATCAATTTATTATATATTCTATATATTAAGATATAGAATCAAAGAAAACTAATTTCGATAAAGTAAACATTTAACATCAAATTGAGATAATCTAAAATCAAAGAATCTCTCCTCAACAAGATGTGCGATTTAAGGCGTCATTGGGGTGTGTGTGTGTGTGTGTGTGTGTGTGTGTGTGTGTGTGTGTGTGTGTGTGTGTGTGTGTGTGTGTTTGTGTTTTCACGCACCTGAGCATTTTGTGCAGTTTGTTGGGCGTCATACCACTGCCATTGTCCGTAAAACTGAGGCACAGCTGTTCTCCGAGCGTCACGACGTCTATCCAGATGTTCCTGGCTGTGACGCCCGGGTCAGATGCATTATCTACGACGAGAATTTAGATTTATCAAATCATTTGAGGACAAAATATTGTTGACACGCTCGACGTTTGCCTTAGGCTACTTTTTTCTTTGGCAATGCAATTTAACATGAAAATCATTTTCTTTTCTTTTTTTCTCTTAAACTGCAAGCGGTTGCAAAAAATGCAGAACTCTAAATATAACCTGTAGCCTACAGACTAACAGCAGACGCGCAGACGTTTAACAGGATGTAGAGGGGAAACTGCTCAAGTATTAAGACGGATTTTGTTAAACCTCATATCTTGATTATTAGTGATGACAGATAAGCACATTTCGAGAGATTTCAGCGTGGTCTCCATGTTATGAACGCCAGTTTCCTGTCTCTAACGGAACTGAGATCCGATCCTGAAAGTGTCACGTATTTCCACCAGCCTTTACCATAAACCATCATCCATCACAGCAGAGCAACCACAGGTGTAGTTCATCACATTAACTGTCAACGTGTTTCCCAACACACACTACTATAGTTTCAGCTTTACTTTCGCTTGTAAAGTGTGCTTGTGCATCTTTCTTTGCATTAATGCAACTTGCTTTAATATTTATGCATTTTACATTTATTACAGGCTAAAAGCATTACATTTATATAAGTTGAAGTGCTCATGAACCGATGACCATATTTTTGCTTGCAACAGAAATGGATTAGTCATTAAGTGCAATGACACTCAGACATGTGTGTGTGCAGATCCACGCAGCCAGTGCATTTAATACCAAGATCAAAAATGCATGATTTTACATCACTCCGTTAATTATGATGAACGCGTTACTGTGCGGTAGTTCGCGCGCAACAGGTGCGCATTTATTGTCTAAGAGATTTCGCGGAAGTTTAAACCGAAAGCATCACCGGTTCCTGACTGAACGATCACATAAAGCATGAGTGTGTTGCTCACCGATGAGTTCAGCGACCGCACTGAAGGGCCATGTGTGACTGGTGGAGTTGCTCTCCAGGTACGACGGGCTCATCTATAAAGACAACATTACGCAATATATAACAAGTATATGGCAGTGCGAGAGAAAGACTTTACTTTAGAGAAGATAAGAAAGATACACACAGAGCTCAGCCGGATCCCGTGTTCGCTCAGTCTCGCCATCATGAGGGTGAAAACACACGTCAGATGAGAAGAAGAAGAAGAGATGCAGATGGTTCATTCTTCCTCCGTGCAGCACGAGCGCTTCCTCCTTCAATGTGTGTGTGTGTGTGTGTGTGTGTGTGAGAGAGAGAGAGAGAGAGAGAGAGAGAGAGACGTGACACTCCCATCCAGACAGAGCCGCACAGCACAGCTTTATCTACAGGTTTTTTTTATTTTGAGTGTTGTGTCCTAGATCTAGCCCATATATCTTTATAAAAACTAAGGACATGCACTTTTTTATCATACATTTTATTGATGGTTTATAATTATATTTGAATATATATACAAATGTGATTATTTATTTTTGTAATAACCAAACAGTGTTTAAGTAATTATACAAAAATATATTTTTTTAATAAAATGCATAATAAAAACAAATGTGATACTAATGTGTGTGCGTGTGTGTGTATGTATGTATATATATATGTGTGTGTGTGTGTGTATATTAGGGCTGTCAAAAGATTAATCGCGATTAATCGCATCCAAAATAAAAGTTTGTGTTTCCATAATATATGTGTGTGTACTGTGTATAATTATTTATATATATATAAATACACACAATCATGTATATATTTAAGAAAAAAAAATATATTTATAAATAAAATATTTATATATAATATAAATTATATAAATGTATATACAAAATATAAATGCAATTATTCCTTATATATACATGAATGTGTGTGTATTTATACATAATAATTCTACACAATATACACACATATATTATGTAAACACAAACTTTTATTTTGGATGCGATTAATCACGATTAATCTTTTGACAGCCCTAACATATATATATATATAATCATACTAATACATATATATTACATATATATTACTGTGAATGTGTATATATGTACTAATACTAATACATATATATTACATATATATTACTGTGAATGTGTATATATGTACTAATACTAATACATATACACATTCACACACTTTCACTCACGCGCACACACACACACATTTTTTTATCACATTTGTTTTTATTATGTATTTCGTATTAATATTGTTATAGATGTAGAAAATGCATTTTAATAATACAAACATATATTTAAATTTTGAAAGTCAAATAAATAATTAGAAAAAAAAATATTTTAATAAAATAATATAATTATAAGATAAATTATTTGCAATTATGCACAGAATTTGTAATCACATTATATCATTTTTTATTATATCATATATTAATATGATTACATTAGCCAAAATGACAGGGAAAACATTTTTTTTCAGAGATATTAGCTATAACATAAATTATGTTATGTTATATATGATATTAGCTATAACAAAAATGAATGTTTCTTGGGATATAATGGCACATATTATTGTTTGTTTGTTTGTTCTTTCTTTTTCTGTGTTTATCTGCAGCTCATATTAATGTCTAAAGCTCATTGTGTGTTAAAACAGCTGAACATGTTATAGACTTTAACTGACTTTAATGAGATTTTGAGGATTTTATCAAACACTTTAAAAACACAAGCATATAAATTCAAATCAACAAAGAAAAAGAGTAAAGAAAAGTGGTATTTTATTCACTTATGCTGTATAAGAGTATGTTGGTCTTGCAACACTGTTGTGCAATTCACAGAATTAACAGTGAGTTTAATCTGAAAAATAGTGATTCTGATGTGATCATTAGTTGGATTCCTCCTCTCTCTCATTCTTTGGTGGCATAGAAAAGCCCCCAGCGTTGGTCTCCTGTCTCACAGCGCTGCAGTTTCTCTGTCCATCCCTTTACAAGGGCATCATAGTCGTCCTTAGAGAACTCCTGTGGAGGATTACAAGAGATCCATCAGCATGCGTGCACGACATTCCCAACAATATTCAGACAAACTTGCTAAACTCGTTTTTAATGACTGTACTTTTTATTTACAGTCATTAGAAACCAGTGAAATTAAAGGGAAAAGGGGAAATAAAATATTTCCTCCAACAGTGTACATGCAAATGTGAGGTTGTGAATGTAATGTAGACGTTGTGTGTGTGTGTGTGTGTGTGTGTTTACCTGTATAAACTCCTCTTTCATCTCCTCAGCTCTCTGCAGTTCAGTCTTTATCACCTGAATAAATTGGTCTGTCCTGTCCTCTGCGCGGACATTACTGAATCCCACCTCGCTCAGGAACTGAAAGACACACAAATACACTCAATATTATCACAGTCATGGTGCATGACCAAGCTTTTAGTTCCTGTGCAAACTATGCTTGGCAAGTACAATAAAAGTAACCAGTCCCACTTCAAGCGGGATGCAAACCAGCAGACACGCAAATAAGGACGCTAAAGATCACAGTCTCTAGTGTGAGTTTTACACGACGCTAATAAGGACGCTAAAGACCACAGTCTCTAGTGTGAGGTTTACACGACACTAATGAGGACGCTAAAGACCACAGTCTCTAGTGTGAGGTTTACACGACGCTAATGAGGACGCTAAAGACCACAGTCTCTAGTGTGAGGTTTACACGACGCTAATAAGGACGCTAAAGACCACAGTATCTAGTGTGAGGTTTACACAACGCTAATAAAGACGCTAAAGACCACAGTCTCTAGTGTGAGGTTTACACGACGCTAATAAGGACGCTAAAGACCACAGTCTCTAGTGTGAGGTTTACACGACACTAATAAGGATGCTAAAGACCACAGTCTCTAGTGTGAGGTTTACACGACGCTAATAAGGACGCTAAAGACCACAGTCTCTAGTGTGAGGTTTACACGACGCTAATAAGGACGCTAAAGACCACAGTCTCTAGTGTGAGGTTTACACGACGCTAATAAGGACGCTAAAGACCACAGTCTCTAGTGTGAGGTTTACACGCCGCTAATAAGGACGCTAAAGACCGCAGTCTCTAGTGTGAAGTTTACACGACGCTAATAAGGACGCTAAAGACTACAGTCTCTAGTGTGAGGTTTACACGCCGCTAATAAGGACGCTAAAGACCACAGTCTCTAGTGTGAGGTTTACACAACGCTAATAAAGACGCTAAAGACCACAGTCTCTAGTGTGAGGTTTACACGCCGCTAATAAGGACGCTAAAGACCACAGTCTCTAGTGTGAGGTTTACACGACGCTAATAAAGACGCTAAAGACTACAGTCTCTAGTGTGAGGTTTACACGACGCTAATAAAGACGCTAAAGACCACAGTCTCTAGTGTGAGGTTTACACGACGCTAATAAGGACGCTAAAGACCACAGTCTCTAGAGTGAGGTTTACACGCCGCTAATAAGGACGCTAAAGACTACAGTCTCTAGTGTGAGGTTTACACGACGCTAATAAAGACGCTAAAGACCACAGTCTCTAGTGTGAGGTTTACACGACGCTAATAAAGACGCTAAAGACCACAGTCTCTAGTGTGAGGTTTACACGACGCTAATAAGGAGGCTAAAGACCACAGTCTCTAGTGTGAGGTTTACACGACGCTAATAAGGAGGCTAAAGATCACAGTCTCTAGTGTGAGGTTAACACGACGCTAATAAGGACGCTAAAGACCACAGTCTCTAGTGTGAGGTTTACACGACGCTAATAAAGACGCTAAAGACTACAGTCTCTAGTGTGAGGTTTACACGCCGCTAATAAGGACGCTAAAGACTACAGTCTCTAGTGTGAGGTTTACACGACGCTAATGAGGACGCTAAAGACCACAGTCTCTAGTGTGAGGTTTACACGACGCTAATAAGGACGCTAAAGACCACAGTCTCTAGTGTGAAGTTTACACGACGCTAATAAGGACGCTAAAGACCACAGTCTCTAGTGTGAAGTTTACACGACGCTAATAAGGACGCTAAAGACCACAGTCTCTAGTGTGAGGTTTACACGACGCTAATAAAGACGCTAAAGACCACAGTCTCTAGTGTGAGGTTTACACGACGCTAATAAAGACGCTAAAGACTACAGTCTCTAGTGTGAGGTTTACACGACGCTAATAAGGACGCTAAAGACCACAGTCTCTAGTGTGAGGTTTACACGACGCTAATAAAGACGCTAAAGACTACAGTCTCTAGTGTGAGGTTTACACGCCGCTAATAAGGACGCTAAAGACTACAGTCTCTAGTGTGAGGTTTACACGACGCTAATGAGGACGCTAAAGACTACAGTCTCTAGTGTGAGGTTTACACGACGCTAATAAGGACGCTAAAGACCACAGTCTCTAGTGTGAAGTTTACACGACGCTAATAAGGACGCTAAAGACCACAGTCTCTAGTGTGAAGTTTAAGCGACGCTAATAAGGACGCTAAAGACCACAGTCTCTAGTGTGAGGTTTACACGACGCTAATAAAGACGCTAAAGACCACAGTCTCTAGTGTGAGGTTTACACGACGCTAATAAAGACGCTAAAGACTACAGTCTCTAGTGTGAGGTTTACACGACGCTAATAAGGACGCTAAAGACCACAGTCTCTAGTGTGAGGTTTACACGACGCTAATAAAGACGCTAAAGACTACAGTCTCTAGTGTGAGGTTTACACGACGCTAATAAGGACGCTAAAGACCACAGTCTCTAGTGTGAAGTTTACACAGCGCTAATAAGGACGCTAAAGACCACAGTCTCTAGTGTGAAGTTTACACAACGCTAATAAAGACGCTAAAGACTACAGTCTCTAGTGTGAGGTTTACACGACGCTAATAAGGACGCTAAAGACCACAGTCTCTAGTGTGAAGTTTACACGACGCTAATGAGGACGCTAAAGACCACAGTCTCTAGTGTGAGGTTTACACGACGCTAATAAGGACGCTAAAGACCACAGTCTCTAGTGTGAGGTTTACACAACGCTAATAAAGACGCTAAAGACCACAGTCTCTAGTGTGAAGTTTACACGACGCTAATAAAGACGCTAAAGACCACAGTCTCTAGTGTGAGGTTTACACGCCGCTAATAAGGACGCTAAAGACCACAGTCTCTAGTGTGAGGTTTACACAACGCTAATAAAGACGCTAAAGACCACAGTCTCTAGTGTGAGGTTTACACGCCGCTAATAAGGACGTTAAAGACCACAGTCTCTAGTGTGAGGTTTACACGACGCTAATAAGGACGCTAAAGACCACAGTCTCTAGTGTGAGGTTTACACGCCGCTAATAAGGACGCTAAAGACCACAGTCTCTAGTGTGAGGTTTACACGACGCTAATAAGGACGCTAAAGACCACAGTCTCTAGTTTGAGGTTTACACGACGCTAATAAGGACGCTAAAGACCACAGTCTCTAGTGTGAGGTTTACACGCCGCTAATAAGGACGCTAAAGACCACAGTCTCTAGTGTGAGGTTTACACGACGCTAATAAGGACGCTAAAGACCACAGTCTCTAGTGTGAGGTTTACACGCCGCTAATAAGGACGCTAAAGACCACAGTCTCTAGTGTGAGGTTTACACGCCGCTAATAAGGACGCTAAAGACCACAGTCTCTAGTGTGAGGTTTACACGACGCTAATAAGGACGCTAAAGACCACAGTCTCTAGTGTGAGGTTTACACGCCGCTAATAAGGACGCTAAAGACCACAGTCTCTAGTGTGAGGTTTACACGACGCTAATAAGGACGCTAAAGGCAACAGTCTCTAGTGTGAGGTTTACACGACGCTAATAAGGACGCTAAAGACCACAGTCTCTAGTGTGAGGTTTACACGCCGCTAATAAGGACGCTAAAGACCACAGTCTCTAGTGTGAGGTTTACACGACGCTAATAAAGACGCTAAAGACCACAGTCTCTAGTGTGAGGTTTACACGACGCTAATAAAGACGCTAAAGACCACAGTCTCTAGTGTGAGGTTTACACAACGCTAATAAAGACGCTAAAGACCACAGTCTCTAGTGTGAGGTTTACACGCCGCTAATAAGGACGTTAAAGACCACAGTCTCTAGTGTGAGGTTTACACGACGCTAATAAGGACGCTAAAGACCACAGTCTCTAGTGTGAGGTTTACACGCCGCTAATAAGGACGCTAAAGACCACAGTCTCTAGTGTGAGGTTTACACGACGCTAATAAGGACGCTAAAGACCACAGTCTCTAGTGTGAGGTTTACACGACGCTAATAAGGACGCTAAAGACCACAGTCTCTAGTGTGAGGTTTACACGACGCTAATAAGGACGCTAAAGACCACAGTCTCTAGTGTGAGGTTTACACGACGCTAATAAAGACGCTAAAGACCACAGTCTCTAGTGTGAGGTTTACACGACGCTAATAAGGACGCTAAAGACCACAGTCTCTAGTGTGAGGTTTACACGACGCTAATAAGGACGCTAAAGACCACAGTCTCTAGTGTGAGGTTTACACGACGCTAATGAGGACGCTAAAGACCACAGTCTCTAGTGTGAGGTTTACACAATGCTAATAAGGACGCTAAAGACCAGTGTTGGGGAAAGTTACTTATAAAAGTAATGCATTACAATATTGTGTTACTCCCAAAAAAAGAAACTAATTGCGTTACTTAGTTATTTTTTATTAAAAGTAATGTGGGACTTGCGTTACTTTTTCTCACCTGGGCTGGGCTTGATTTTTTGTCTTTTAATAACAACAAAAAAAGTTATATTTTTGGCAAATGTAAAGGCCCCTTCACACCAAAAGTGAAATGAATAACCCTCAGGCTGAAGGAAATACATCTTTACTCCTGTACAGTAGAGGGCGCCGCTCAAACAAACCTTTCAGATGTGCTGCTATTCTGGATTAAAGAACAATAATAAGAACAATTATTTCTAAATCTAATCTAAAGTAATTTTTGCGTATTAGTATGGTTGAATTAGATCATTGAAGATCAGCAGCAAAGACATTGGTTAATAAAGTAAAATTAAATACATAAAGTATATTTGTGTAATTTAATATAGTTTATTATAAAAGTTTTTATAGCATTTTACTGTTTTAATTCATTTTGAGGAATACTGAATGTTTTCATGCAAGTGAGAGGAGTAAATATATGTTCAGATTTAGTCTAGAACTAAAATAACCATCATGTTTAAACGGCGCACACAACACCTCCTCACTTTATTTCTTTCAAAATCATGTTTAAACAGCGCACATAACACAGGAGAGATGTCAGTCAATAAAAAGTTGAAAAAGCAACTTAGAAATGTTGCTGTAAATTTAAAACGTAATGCATTACTTAACTAGTTACCTGAGAAAGTACACTCATCCCCCTAAACCTCACTCCCATTCGGGTCACGGCACCAAATGTAACCCCTCCGGTTCAACCCGAGCTCTTACTAGCTTGCCTCCAGTACTAACCGATATCATCAATGTCACATAATAGATCAATACTAAATCCCACCACCACAAGCAAGCTGTGATAGTACACTATGATTTTATTAGGTCTGTATTGTGTATCCCGTGTCCCACCTGTCCGTATTTCTGAGGTGTGTAGAGAATATATCCCCTCTGGTTGACGTAATCCTGAAACGCTGGAGTCCAGGGCTTCTCTCCACAGCAATAGTCACTGATCAGCAGCTTGCCGCCTGGCTTCAGCCATGACTGAAAAACACATGCATATACAGGCTAAAGCAAGCATTCAATCTGTTATCATGGACTATGACAATACATGATATGTCCATTAGAGGGCAGGCCATGCACAGTTTGCCTTTACTCTTATTTTGCCTAGACTTATTTTGCATGTCAGCTTAATTTGCTTATGTCCTTGTATTTGCCTTCTTGGATACTATCCACTATAGATCAATACAAACACAAAAGCTTGTTTCATTAACAAAGTCGTATCATTTTTGTCTTCTTAGTAAAAAATAAAGGAGGCTCAAGGTGATGTTAACTGTTTAAACCACAAACACTTAACACCTACACACAGCCACACACATATTCACCGGAACACACACACACACACACACACACACACACACACACACACACACACACACACACACCTGCTACCCACTGACAGTACATTTACACATGCACATGTTCATTTGCATGTCCTCATAACACACACACACACATGCATGCATGCTCACAAACAAATATATGCTACTACTTCTATAACATATAAAGTCACAGGCATGAAAACATGCACCCAAGCACTTGTTTACCTGTGTGAACACTCACGTAAAAGTTTCTGAAGAGGTCAAGTTTGTCCCTGATGTGCAGAATCGTGTCTCTGCTGTAAACCACATCAAACGTGGCGTCAGGAAACCTTCTTTTTGTGGCATCCGACACCTCAAACTGCACCTGCAGAGGAAGGACAAAGTTAATCTGCTATCAGGAGGTGCAGAACGACACAGCCAAAGCTGTCTCAGAATGCAACTCTGTTCATTCTCAAAGCTAGACGTATTTAAAATTTATTAAAAAAATAAAAAAAAATGTTTTAAAACAGATTTTTACATTTCCTGTGGAAAAACTCACTGGCATAATGCTAAGGTGTTGCTATGCAGTTACTACGCTGCTCTGAGTAGTTTCATAGGCTTGCTGTGGTTGCTAGGATTTTCTGGGTGGTTGCCAGTGTGTTGTATTGCAGTTGCTAGATTGTTATTATAAGTGGTTGTTATGGTGTTATTGGTGGTTTCCAGGGTGTTAATATGCAGTTGTTCTGAGTAGTTTGTTGCACTTTGCTATGTAGTTATTAGAATACTCTGGGTGGTTGCTAGGATGTTGCTATGCAGTTGATAGGTTGTTATAGCTGATTGCTAGGGTGCTGTGAGTGGTTGCCAGGGTGCAGTTTCAAAGCTGTTCTGATTAAGTTGTTGCCTTTGCTATGCAGTTACTAAGGTGACCATGTGGTTATCTTGCTATGCAGTTGCTGAGCTGTTTTGAGTAGTGTGTGTGTGATTTGCTACAAGGTTGCTAAGGTGATCTGAGTGGTTGCCAGGGTATCGCTATGCAGTTGTGAAGCTGTTTTAAGTAGGGTTTTTTGCCTTAGCTATGTGGTTACTAGGGTGTTGTGGGTGGTTGCCAGGGAGTCGCTATGCAGTTGTGAAGCTGTTCTTGGTAGTTTTTTTTGCCTTTGCTATGTGGTTGCTAGGGTGTTATGGGAGGTTGCCAGAGTGTTGCTATGCAGTTAAGAAGGTGTTTTGAGTAGAGTTTTTTGCCTTAGCTATGTGGTTGCTAGGGTGTTGTGGGTGGTTGCCAGGGTGTCGCTATGTAGTTGTGAAGCTGTTCTTGGTAGTTTTTTTGCCTTTGCTATGTGGTTGCTAGGGTGTTATAGGCGGTTGCCAGAGTGTTGCTATGCAGTTAAGAAGGTGTTTTGAGTAGGGTTTTTTTGCCTTAGCTATGTGGTTGCTAGGGTGTTGATGGTGGTTGCCAGGGTGTCGCTATGCAGTTGTGAAGCTGTTCTTGGTAGTTTTTTTGGCTTTGCTATGTGGTTGCTAGGGTGTTATGGGCGGTTGCCAGAGTGTTGCTATGCATTGGGTGAAAAACTCAACTTACTAATGGGAGTTTCTCTGTGACGGCTCTCTCCATGGCGATCTCCACCATGTTTGAGGAAAGGTCCATCCCCAGAACCTCCGCTCCAAAGGTCTGTCATTAAAACGGATAGTCAGTAATTAATCGTGTCACGGTAATCAGCTGTGAATCAATGATCATGTGCAAGTAGTCAGATTGTAACACCTGTTAAAATATACTGTAGATTAAACTGAATTTGAGTTTGATAACATTTACGTTTCTGGAAAGTTTAAAGGTCCAGAGGAAAGAGCGTGAAACACGTTCTGTGGCTACACATAAACCCATCACATGTCAACCTTTGGCTCACCTTGGCCATGTAGAAATCTCCACCTCCAATCCCACAGCCGACATCTAGGACCTTCTGTTCTGCGGTCAAGTTCAGCATATCAACAAACTCCTGATGGGTTACAGATTAATATGTCAAAGAGATCAACAGAAAACAAACTATTAATTATTCACTAAATGATGAGATAACACTGAGAAGGCAGAGAGCAGAAGTTCTCCACTGATATCCAAAGAAAAATTAGGTTGGTTTCACTGATCTAGAGTGGATATAAAAGTTTCAGTGACTCTTTCTGAAAATTATATAGTTGCTCCAGTACGGTCACGACAAGTGACCGTATTGTATGCGAGTCAATTATCAATTCATTCAAACTATTTGTTCAAAAACGCTCATTCATTCATTTGGGGAAGAATCAAGTGACTGCATGTATGAACGAGTCCTTGAATCATTTATTTTTTACAGATTAATTTAAAATCGCTGATTCATTCAGGAACTAAACAAGTGGCTGTTTTAATGAACGAGTCATTGAATCATTCATTTATCTGCAATTCATTAAAAAACATAGATTCATTTAGGAAGGAAACAAATAAACGTTACATCTGGCTGAACTGTAATATTATTCTGGATGTATGTATCTATGTATGAATTTTATTATTGCACTACAATTTTTTTAATAATTTTTTTAAATACTTAATATTTTTGTCTTATTTCCAGTCCAAATATCTACAAACTCTTAAATCAAGATGCATTTGCTAGATGAGTAAAATGCCATAAGATATTATGTCCTTTTTTCTGGGGGAATTAATCAAAATGAAGTGAGTTGATGCTTAAAAAAAAAGCACAATTATCTGCCAATGGGGTTAAGAAAAATAATGTTAATTCAAACAGAAATATTATTTTTCTTACACCATTGGCAGATAATTTTGCTTGTTTTAAGCAAAAACTCACTTAATTTTTATTTATTTCCCCAGAAAGCAAGACTTAATATCTTATGGCATTTTACTACTTTAGTAAATGGATCTTGATTTAAGAAATGTTTGATATTTGGACTGGAAACAAGACAAAAATACTAAGTAAGAAAAGCATTTTTTTTGCAGTGCTTCCCATGACTCTTCTGATGATATACAAGATAACCCAGGATTACATTTACCTGGGGTTTAGAATGACCTGGGTTAACTAGTTCAGGTGTGAATAGCTCTCTTATATATCTCTCTTTTAACATCTGGAATATGGAATTCAGGTGAAACTAGAAAAATTTGAATATCGTGCAAAAGTTCATTTATTTCAGTAATTCAACTTAAAAGGTGAAACTAATATATTATATAGACTCATTACATGCAAAGTGAGATATTTCAAGCCTTTATTTGTTATAATTGTGATGATTATGGCTTACAGCTTATGAAAACCTTTTCACAATATTCTAATTTTGAATTTGGGGTTTTCATAAGCTGTAATAATCATCAAAATTATAACAAATAAAGGCTTGAAATATCTCACTTTGCATGTAATGAGTCTATATAATATATTAGCTTCACCTTTTAAAGGATTAGTTCACTTATAAAAAAACTTTTGCTGATAATTTACTCACCCCGATGTCATCTAAGATGTCCATGTCTTTCTTTCTTCAGTTGAAAAGAAATGAAGGTTTTTGATGAACACATTTCTCCATATAATGGACGTCAATGGGCCCCAAACGGTTCAAGGTCCAGATGACAGTGTCAGCGCCGCTTCAACGGGCTTTAAACGACACCAGACGATGAATACGGGTCTTATCTAGCGAAACGATCAGTCATTTCAAAAATAAATAAAAAAGTTTAAGTTTTATAAGCACAAGCGCTCGCCTTGCTCTGTTCTGTGATGCGTGTTCGTGACGTCACGTAATACGCAATTACGGTGAAAAGGTCACGCTTGACGAGTCAGTGTTTACAGATGTGCGGAAGGAGGACCATACACACATATTCAAATGTCTTTGTGTCAGTTTAGTGTTTAAAATGTCCATTCGTGTGCGTATCCTGGTGTTGGAATATTAAAAAGCCTAAAAGAAAATTTTCGTCAGGATAGAAATGTTTTACTTTTCTTCGAAGCGTGACCTTTTCAACGTAACTGCGTATTACGTCACGAACGTGCATCACAGAACAGAGCAAGGCGAGCGTTTGTGCTTATAAAACTTAAACTTTTTTATTTATTTTTTAAACGAGTGATCGTTTCGCTAGATAAGACCCGTATTCATCGTCTGCTGTCGTTTAAAGCCCGTTGAAGCGGCGCTGACACTGTCATCTGGACCTGGAACCGTTTGGGGCCCATTGACGTCCATTATATGGAGAAATGTGTTCATCAAAAACCTTCATTTCTTTTCGACTGAAGAAAGAAAGACATAGACATCTTGGATGACATCGGGGTGAGTAAATTATCAGCAAAAGTTTTTTTAAAAGTGAACTAATCCTTTAAGTTGAATTACTGAAATAAATTAACTTCTAATTTTTCCAGTTTCGCCAGTATGACTCTGCGACGTATTCCTTATCCCTGACCTTGGTGGTGCTGAGTCCGCCTGTGCTGACGAATCCAGAGCCGAACATCTTCTCGTAGCGCAGTATTCCCCGTCTGGTGTACTGCTGGTTATCCAGGAACTGCTGGAATGTGGAAAAGCCGCCCTGGAGCGGATCGACCGCATCACGGCAGGCTTTCTGCATGAGCCAGCACAGCTGGTTCTGGTTCTTCTTCATCTGTCACGAAAACGAGGAAGTTTCATTTAACTTTTTTTAGTTTTTTTACACAGAGTTTTGATTTACAGAGTGGCTGGTTTACCTTCACATAGGTCTGAACTGTTTTACTGAGCACCATGTCAAAGCCGGAGCATTTCTTTCCCGCCTTCTCTGATTCGTCCAGCAGCACAGATGTCATCAGATGGTTATAGTGAGCAGGACTTCTGTAGTGCGTGGGGTTAAAATCTCGCTTGCTGTCGCCTGTGAAGGTCAAGACAAACATTTACACCCTGTAAGGTTGGAAATAATCCAAGATTATTTCAAAGGAACAGACATTGTCAGCACACCAGTGCTGATAGTGATTTAGGCCTGTAGGCCAAAGCTTTTGGACAATGGGGGAAATTGTGATGGTCTGATTGGTTAGTTTGAATATCTCACACCTGGGTGTGAGTCACATGGTCGGGGGAAATGACAAAACAAGATTGTAACTGTTCTTCTGTCTCTTTTCTTGGGATGCTGAGCTGGTTTTGAGACAGAGGTTCTCTCGTGTTCTCTCACTCACACACACACACACACACACACACACACACACGCTCTCTTTAGAATTTTCAAATAAAATTATTTTCTGTTGAAAACCAGATTTTTTTCCACAAAAATCTCTTTTTATCCCAAAAATAAGTCTGGAAAATGGGGGGGTCGTCTTATATTTGGGTATATACGGTATATAAATAATATGATTTATTTGCGTAACTGTAGGTTTCAGGAATATAGAGTTGTACCATTAGTCAGTTTTTTATTATTATCATATTATAATAGAGAATAAGATAACAATATAATTTGAGAAAAATAAGAAATATTTCACATCATTGCCATATAGTGTCAGACTAGAGGACATTTTTTTCTCTAACCTGATTGGTGGAAGCAGGACTCTCTGAAGAACAGGAAGCCGCCGGGGCGGAGCCAGCTGAGGAACTTCTCAACCAATGACGTCAGCTCCTGATCACTCAGATACATCAACAGCCAATTAGAGAACACCAGGTCAAAGCTGAAACAGAAAGTGTGTGTGTGTGTGTGTGTGTGTGTGTGTGTGTGTGTGTGTGTGTGTGTGTGTGTGTGTGTGTGTGTGTGAGTGAGTGAGAGAGAGAGAGAGAGAGAGAGAAAGTGATGGATGAATGAAGACATCAGATGAGAATCAATGGGATGTTTTTCTGAAGCTCATTTTTTAGACCCCATGAAATTAAAATTGGAATTGACCTACCATTTAATGCATGTCATTTAGCTGGGAGCTCCTCTATGTATAGCGTACAGCTCATATATACACATTTACAATTTACTGTTTTTCTCTTCCTGGAAAATGGACTAAAAATATTGACGACTCCTCAGGGGCGTATTTAAATGTTTGTGCAATCAATGTCCTTAAAGTGCCCCTATTATGCTATTTTAAAGGCACCTAATGTTGTTTCGGAGTCTCCCACAACAGGTTTACATGCATCCAAAGTCAAAAAACACTTTTCCCTTAATATACATTGCAGCATCACCTCATTTCTCAGAGTCTGAAAACAGTTTGGTGGAAGATTCAGTCTCTCTAAACCCCTCCTTTCCACAATCCTACTCTGCTCTGATTGGTCAATGTCTCAGTCTGTTGTGATTGGTCTACTCTGCTCTGATTGGTCAATGACTCAGTCTGTTGTGATTGGTCTACTCTGATCTGATTGGTCAATGCCTCAGTCTGTTGTGATTGGTCTACTCTGCTCTGATTGGTCAATGACTCAGTCTGTTGTGATTGGTCTACTCTGATCTGATTGGTCAATGCCTCAGTCTGTTGTGATTGGTCTACTCTGCTCTGATTGGTCAATGACTCAGTCTGTTGTGATTGGTCTACTCTGCTCTGATTGGTCAATGACTCAGTCTGTTGTGATTGGTCTACTCTGCTCTGATTGGTCAGATGATTCAGTCTGTTGTGATTGATCTACTCTGATCTGATTGGTCAGATGTCTCAGTCTGTTGTGATTGGTCTACTCTGCTCTGATTGGTCAATGACTCAGTCTGTTGTGATTGGTCTAATCTGCTCTGATTGGTCAATGACTCAGTCTGTTGTGATTGGTCTACTCTGATCTGATTGGTCAATGACTCAGTCTGTTGTGATTGGTCTACTCTGATCTGATTGGTCAATGACTCAGTCTGTTGTGATTGGTCTACTCTGATCTGATTGGTCAATGACTCAGTCTGTTGTGATTGGTCTACTCTGCTCTGATTGGTCGATGACTCAGTCTGTTGTGATTCGTCTACTCTGCTCTGATTGGTCGACCGCTTACAGCGCGCAGTCTGTAATATTTTTTTCTCCTCTTTTTTGTTTTATTAAAGAAAATATAGAGAGAATTTGGTTAAACATTCAAATTTTTGTTTTTGTTTTTTTCAGAATGGTTTTCGTCAACAATATTGCATGTTGATATAGTCATGGTTAGTGTTTAATGATGTTGTCTTTAATGATGAAAAAAAGGGTTGTCAATTAAATTAACACTAGCGTACCGGTATATAAATGTGTGTGTTTATACAGATATAAATATAGATATATAGAACTATCTAGCTGTGTTTAGAAGGCTGAATATATTCATGTTTTGCTGAAGTGTTTTTCTCTCACCTGTGTTTAGGGAAGTCCAGCTTTGTGACGTCAGCTTGGATGAACTCAGCGTTGCCCAGATGACTGTTTTCCTCTCTGTTCTTTTCCACAAACTTCTCCATGAAGTCCACAGCGGTCACGTGACGGGCCTTGCCAATGAGGTGACGTGTGTACCGACTGAAAAGAGCAAAGGTCATGATAACAATGGAGCAAATAAAGCGTGTTTAAAAGCCCAGTACCAAGAAACAGATCACCACAAGATCTGACCTCACAATTTAAATTTCATTCAATTTTCATCAGATTTCCATTATTCTCATTTGACTACAAGAATCAAAGTATATTCACCGGCACATCAAATTTTATTGCCGCGTACAATTGTACACTGTAAAAATTATTTTTCTAATATATTTTACAAGAAAGCACATTTTCAGTTTTTCTACTTCAAAATGTCACGTTTAATTCTATGTGTTACTTGTTGTTAATTTGTTTGTGAAATTTACTAGTAATTTGTGAGTGAAAATAGTTTTTACAGCAATTTTATTACAGTGATGCTTACAATTGGCTCTGACTAATTGCTTTTCAATTTCCTCATTTGTAAATTAAATAAATAAATATAAATGGAAAAACATAGCATTTTTTGGTTTAAAATTAAATATATTATTAAACCTGTCAAGAACATACGTCATGTCATACACATATTTTTTTTTTAGGAACGTTACATTGTGATTTTTTATGACCATAAAGTACAATTTCCCTCATTCCTGCAATTGTGTGAAAAAATATGATAAAAATTATATATTGTTTGTAAATACATATTTGATATCTTGTAAATATTAAGTATAGTTCATAATAAGTTAAAGGATTAGTTCACTTTCCAAATTTTTTTTTGCTGATAATTTACTCACCCCGATGTCATCCAAGATATCCATGTCTTTCTTTCTTCAGTCGAAAATAAATTAAGGTTTTTGAGGAAAACATTCCAGGATTTTTCTACACAGAATGGACTTTAATGGCTATCCCAATGTTCAAAAGAAAGATCAAATGTCCGTCTCAATGCAGCTTCAAAGTCTCGACACGATCCCAGTCGAGAAATAAGAGTCTTATCTAGCGAAACGATTGGTCATTTTCTAAAATAAAATAAAATGTATATACTTTTTAACTACAATAGTTCGTCGTGTGCTGGTCTGCGCCGCGCCACGCATTACAATCACGTTGGAAAGGTCACGATTTTTTTTTTTTTTTTTTTTTTTTTTTTAATTAAAACAAAAATTTCGGACGATTTTGAAGTTGGAGGATGAAATGAGATGTTTTTCGCCCTTCCCTGCTTTTTTGAACACAGACAAATAACTTAGATATAACGTGACCCGTGACCTTTTCCAACATGATTACGTAATGCGTGGCGCGTCTCAGACCAGCACAAGATGAACAATCGTGGTTAAAAAAATATAAATTTGTATTTATTTTTAGAAAATGACCGATCGTTTCTCGACTGGGATCGTGTCGAGACTTTGAAGCTGCATTGAGACGGACATTTGAACATTTCAAACATTGGGATAGATGGTTGGCATTGAAGATGTGTAGAAAAATCCAAGAATGTTTTCCTCAAAAACCTCAATTTATTTTCGACTGAAGAAAGAAGTACATGGAAAATATCTTGGATGACATCGGGGTGAGTAAATTATCAGCACTTTTTAAAAAAAAGTGAACTAATCCTTTAACTAACACATCATTGTTGTACTGTACTTTTAGTTGAATCTCATTAGAATAAACACTGCATTGAGAATAATTAAATATGAAGCAGCACAACTGCTTTCAACTTGTTTGAAAAAATCAATAAATGTTTCGTGAGCAGCAAATCAGCATATCATAATGATTTCTGAAGGATCGTGTGATATATACTGAGTATTCTAAGTAAAATATCTGGATACATGAGAATTTGTCATGAACATAATGTTACAATACAAAAACGTGTTTCGTTTTCTTTATGCAAAAGATAATTTCCTTTGCTTTTTATGTCAGGGTGACATATGATCTGTGCATGTTCGTGCGGTTCACCCAAATATCAGAGGTCTAATGTGATCACTGACCCAATCCCAGCCCCAAGTTCCAGCACATCAGACCCAGCCAGACAGGGGAGCATGGAGAGGATCTCCGGCAGCTCGTGTTGGGTCAGTTCCTGCGCATTCGAGTCCAGCATCATCTCCTCCACTGTTGCCGACTGCGAATGTTCCTTCCAGAACTCCATCATCGTGTTCCTCTCGCTTTCTGTGGAGGAAAACCAGGTAGGGATGCTGAGAATGCTTCGATTGATTTTCTCTTCATGCTTTACAAAAATTGACTATAGCACAAAAAACGACTCAGAACACACACTTTACAAATGTTTTATCCTCCTGCCTTCTGGCCGTATAGGTTACCGGTGTGTAGAAAGGCCAGGTATAGTAAGAGTTTTGTACCGTCCTGTATCTATACGAACTCTAAATACCTAGGAAATCGGCCATTGATAGGTCATGTATGCTCTCTTGTTTTGTTTTTTGTTTTTTTGGGACGTCAGCAACTATTTTTGATGGTACAACTTCGATAACTAATGTGTGAAGATAACATACTATTTTGAGTTTCTGTTTAATAAACCATTCTTCTTCATTGTTTGTTGATTATTATTGATTATTATTAGTATTATCTTATTATTAATTTTATTATAGACCTAATCAGTCATATTTAACTCATAACAATATTTTTTTTTATTGTGTGTGTATATATATATCGTTTTTATTATTATTGTATAATACGTCGGTTTAATTGTATTTTACAGAGGTGTTTACAAGTTCTAGTTTTATGATTGTTGTAGTGTATATTGTTGTAATGTTTAACCCTTTCTTCTAGCTTAGAGCCTAATAACACCTGGCAAAGGGACTACCAATGAAAACTAGCCTTCGGGCTAATTTGGGTACATTTACATTTATGAATAATATTAATTAATGTACACTGTCCCTTTTCTAAATAAATAAATAAAATTGTATTAACTCAAATTTTTAATTACAACGAACTCAAAATTTTAAGGCAACAAGGTAACTTGCTTTTTTAAGTTAAACCAACTTTTTTTTTACAGTGATAAGAGGACAATTAAAATCTATCTAGTAATTCTGCAGATCGTCAATATTTGTAGTGAAGTTTGAATAAATTATGTATTAAACAAGTTTTAAGTGTTTTTAAGCCTTTTTTTTTTTTTTTTTTTTACGATTTACACATTTCCATTAATAATAAAAGTCCATCAAATTGAATTGAATAATCCTTACATATTTTGATTGAATAATTGAAAATGGTTTATTACTCAATTCAATTTGATGGAATTTTACTATTCATTGAAATTCGTCAATCTTAAAAAAAAAGTTTTTTTTTTTAAATTAAAAAAGTTTTTTTTTAGTGTGTAAAGGTATTTTAATTTTATTTCAATTTAGCAAATCTCTGGCCACAATGCTCTCTCGCTGTAAAAAAATAAAATGACATGATCAATAAGTTATGACAACATGTTTTTACATTACTGCAACTCGTCAAAATAAATTAAGCTTTTAAACTTAATTTTTTTTTACGTTATACAAGATTCAACAAATTTTAAGTCAGTTTAATATAATTTAAGTTGCTGTAATGTCAAGTTGATTGAACTTAAAAAATTTAAGGTAGCATTTTTTTTTTTACAGATCATTGGCCATTAACCCCTACATTCTCTGAAAAAAAGGTACAAAAGCTGTCACTGATCAAAAGATACACATTTGTACCTTATTTACCCCAAAAAGTGCATATTAGTATCTATAAAATGTACATATCAGATCCTAAATGGTTAATATTGGTACCTTTTAAAGGGGTAGCACCCCTGTGAGAGCTTTTGTACGTTTTTTTTTTTTTTTTTTTGAAAGTGAAATACCAGTTTGCAAAATGTATACAATTAAAATTAAACTCCAAAAATTATGTCATGGCCAAAGCATTCATTTAAAGCTCTACTCTGTACGACTAAACTGAGAAAATTCTGAAAACAGGGATTAGATCATGTTTAAAATGCTGCATCAGGTAAGTTTAATTTCATCACCTCATTCAAGCAATATTTGTGTAAAAGACAAAAGAAAAAAGTTCCATGGATGTTTGTCTTACCTTTGTCCATGATCAGTGAAATAAAATATAATATAATTATAAAACGTGTATATACAGATATAAATCAAACTCTTGGACACCAGAACAATGTGTTGAGCCCGCCTCTAAACACTCATGCGCGCTGTCCAGTCCGAGTGTGTGTGGCCCAGGACTCATAAACCCGCTGACCACTATAGGGCGAGGGGAGGAAACCTGCGCTTTACTCCTGAATAATAATGTTATTGAAATCCGGAGGGATAATGCGGGATTCCCCACCTCAGTTTTACACCTTGCGTCCCGGACTGGATGCGCGTTCCCTCATGAACACACTGTATGGAGAGGGAGGCGTCAGAGCTGAATGAGACCATATCCTTACACTTTCTGATTGGAGAAATGCAGAAGATCCCCCTCCTCGAACACCGCCAGTGACACGGACTGAAAAAAACTAACGGTGACGCGGAATTGGTATAAAACGAGCCGAAAACGTAACGTAATAATCAGAGCTGTGCACGAGCACCGGCTTCTGCTGGGAAAGTGCTGACGCGTCTCCATGCGCGCTCCGGACAGGAATGCGCGCTCGTTGCGCAATATTGCCTCATGCATTCTGGACAAAAACTGCTGGAAAGAAGCCAGCCGATAATATGATAATTCATATGTTAATTCTATCACTTATTATTGCGCTGTTTTCGATTGTATTCACGTCGTTGTTGTGTTGTGTTGTTTTGTAGTGTGTTTTATGTTAAATGTTTGGGGGAAAAATTTCGTTTAGCAGAAAAAAAAATTCACAAATTGATCTGTTTGCAATTACAGCTGAAAACTATTGAGAAGAAGGGTTCAATAATAGGGCAATAAAAAAAAAACTGAATTCCCCTTATATCTCAGGATATTTTTATTTGTAACATTTTATTACGGGCTACATTAAAAAAGGTCAAATAAATAAATAAACAACAACACTAGAGCCATATTAAATCAAATGAGCAGCTGTTGAACATTACCATAGATGTATTAAGCTGTTGTGTGTAGCAGAAATCATTATTATAGGCCTAATATTAGAATATATTAAACATACTTCGTCAACTAAATTTGACCACCTGCCCTGAGCTGACATTTATGAGAAATACCATCATGATAACCGCAAATGTAACCGATATATGAAGAAAAAAACTGTTTTCATCATTGATAATAATCAGAAATGTTTTTTTGAGCAGCAAATCATCATATTAGAGTGATTTCTGAAGGTGACACTGAAGACTGGAGTAATGATGCTGAAAATTCAGTTTTAATAAATTACAGTTTAAAATATACAGTATTACAATAGAAAACAGCTCTTTTAAATTGCAACGCTATAGTGTCTTGTCCTGGGTTTTGGGGTTGTTCGCTGCGTTCACTCTTATGTCTTATGTTTCGGTGTTTGTGTGAACGCATGGCTTCTGTCGTCTGGTTGCCATATGCCTTTTTCACATGCATGCTTTTGCTTGTTTCTGTGTGTCATGTGCTCTTCTGTCAGCCTCATGTTTCCTGATTTACCTCCCTATTAATTCTCCTCTGTTGTCTGTCCTGTGCTGGTTCGTTTTGTGTCACCGCTACAAACATAATTTGTTCATGTAACTTCAACATCATGGAATTAAGTAATTTTAAGCGACCCAATTTAAGTAATCTCAAAGTGAATTTTTAAAGGCTTCCTGACATGATTCAGGTGTGTTTTATTTTCATTCATCCATTAATATTTCATTTATTTTAGTGACACATAATTACATTTATAGACTTTAGCTAGCTATTAGCAGTAGCATATTCTCTTCTCCACTATGGTAACCCACTGTAATTTAAATGGTTCTAATAATTCCAATGTAATTGAACATTAAACACAATTACACACTATCAAGTCTTCCCCTTTTCTCATTTTATCAAAAAAAAAACACATAAAATAACACTTAATTTTAACATTTATTCTCTCTTAATTCAACCATATGCAAAGCATGCTGGGAACTAACAAGCACCGCCCAGCTTCAGTTAATGCAACACAAATCGCTCATGTTAATCCAACACAAACGGATTAAGTAAACTTACATTTTACATATATTTAAGCAGATTGAACACAATCAAAATAAGTTAGGGTAAAATGACAGTTGGCGTCGCACTATAGCGCCACCCTCTGGATGTAAGAATATTTTACTTAACATAAATGGTTTGTGTTTAGACAACGCGTTATGTTTTTGTACTGTTAAGAGACATAATTACATGGACCTTAATAGAAAAAAAACATTTCAAGTCAGCAAACACAATTATTATAAGTAAATAATTATTATGTAAAGTGCACAACGTTCCTAGTAAATTTTTTTTTTGAGTGTGTCCATATGCCTTTTTCACATGCATGCTTTTGCTTGTTTCTGTGTGTCATGTGCTCTTCTGTCAGCCTCATGTTTCCTGATTTACCTCCATATTAATTCTCCTCTGTTGTCTGTCCTGTGCTGGTTCGTTTTGTGTCACCGCTCGTGTCCCTATAGTCACCGGTCGGCCTAGTCTGTGGACTACATCGTGTCATCTTTCCCTTCCATGGGCCTTTCATCTCCCAGTTTTTGTATTGCTTTTATTTATTTTTTAAATATAGATCTTATTGAGTTTCCCTGGCTCTTTGCGTTTGGGCTCAGTTTGCAAAAACCTGACAATTTTTGATCAAAGAAATGCATTTTTTAAGAGACTTCAAAAACATAAAATATCACTGACCTCAAACTCTGTGATTTTAAGTACAATGCAATAAATCCACTTGGTCTTCGTAATAATTTAGATCACGTTGCAACTCTTCACAAACAGGCTTAAACTATTACGAGATTATGACACACCAGTGAAATAATATATACCTACATATGTCATCTCGAACTTTCTATTGAGATACTGGAGATAAAACACAGAGTTCAGCAAAGGACAGATGATGATGTAAGAGCTTGACATGCTGTTTATTAACCCACCACAGGGCATAAACTCCCAGAATGCACTAATTATTCATTAAAAATCATCACTACAAACCAAAGCCCTCTATTAAAATACATAACGGTAATACTAAGAACACTTACAGTATATACATGATTATAATTGTATTTTATATGTTTGTTTTATGCTACTGTATTTATTGTGCTGTGAAGTTTTTATGTGTTGTATTGTTTTTATGTGTATAATCCCATTGTATTTGCTCATATGGCCAGTAAAGTACTGGTTTAGTCTAGTTTCCATCTTCATATTTATCATGGGTCCAACATTACAATCACGGTGTGAACACGAGCTCATAGTTCAGTGTGGTCTGACCTGGACTCTCAGCGCTGGACTGTGGTGTGATGTTGATCATAGTCTCTGGGATTTGAAAAGATTATCCCATTGCCAAATCCACGTGCTATTTAAACCACGGTACGTGTTAAACAAACAGCTGAGTAATGAGCTAATGATTCACAACGCAAAAATTTCAGTCAGTGTATCATTCTGAGCGACTGACATACACTGCGTTTATGTGTGAATTATTTATATATCTGTTCTTCTTTCTCTTATTATTTTATGGAATAATTTGGATTAAAATTGTAAACGAGTGACTGACAGTGATGTCTCAAGCATAATAAAAAAGATTAATAAATTGAACGGGTGGTATAATGCCCTTTTCACAAGATGTAAAATAAGTCTCTGATGTCCCCAGAGTGTGTGTGTGAAGTTTTAGCTCAAAATACCCCACAGATATTTTTATATAGCATGTTAAAGTCACTTTTTGAGGGTGAGCAAAAACACAGTTTTGTGTCTGTCCCTTTAAATGCAAATGAGCTGCTGCTCCCGGCACAGGGGGCGGAGCTTCAACAGCTTTTTTTGAGTGTGTAAAGTTATTTTAATTTTATTTCAATTTAGCAAATCTCTGGCCACAATGCTCTCTCACTGTAAAAAAAAAAAATGACATGATCAATAAGTTATGACAACATATGTTTTTACATTACTTCAACTCATCAAACTAAGTTAAGCGATTTTAAACTTTATTTTTTTAAGTTATACAAGATTCAACTCCTTTTAAGTCAGTTTAAAAGATACTGATCAAAAGATACACCTTTGTACCTTATTTACCCCCAAAAGTGCATATTAGTATCTATAAAATTTACATATCAGAACCTAAATGGTTAATATTGGTACCTTTTAAAGGGGTAGCACCCCTGTGAGAGCTTTTGTACGTTTTTTTTTCTTTTTGAAAGTGAAATACCAGTTTGCAAAATGTATACAATTATAATTACACTCCAAAAATTATGTCATGGCCAAAGCATTCATTTAAAGCTCTACTCTGTAAGACTAAACTGAGAAATGTCTGAAAACAGAGATGAGATCATGTTTAAAAACAGCTTGTGTCCTTTACCTCACACACACACACACTGAACATTTCAAAAACTTTTAGCCTTTTATGTTCAAACCGAAGTCAGACAATGATGGAGAGACTCAAGAAGAAGTGACAACATGTAGAAGAACAGGACATTTCTGAATGGTTAGTTGATGAATTTATGTAGATTATGTGTAGTTATCTTCTAGTCATTGATTAGCATATTCTGTCTTGATAATCTATAAATCGTGTTCAGGGGGCGGGGTTTATGTAAATTCTAGGGTTGGTGATGTCACTAACCCGGGAGGAATGTCGTGTAGTTCCTAGCAGCCGTTTGTTGTAGTTCTTAAAAAGCAATTTCTGTAAAAGCAAATATCTCCCTTTGCTCTGAACTTTGAGCGTTGTAACTTTGCAGATGTTGTTTATGATCAAACAGCAACATTACACACTAACTACAGTTAGAAAAGTCAAATCAGAATCATCCAGTTGTCCTAAAATAACAAAAACAATTTTTTAAATAAAAATGATAAAAAACCATATAGACATATTTAAAATCAATAAAATAAACAAAAACTAAATGTAAAATTTAAATGAAAACAGAAAATATGTATAAAAGACTAATTTAAATTATTAATAAAATTATAATAGTAGGCTATATTAATGATACTCTAATAACAATGTCCACCATTTGGTGAAAATAGTATATATATATATATATATATATATATATATATATATATATCATATTTGTTTTTTCATCCTTATTTGTCATTAGGTGCATCCCAATTCAGGTACTTATGCACTATTCTGTGCCTTTTTGTATAAGTAGTGCGAGTAGTGTGTTTCCAAACAGAAAAAGTGCATTTGAAATACTCGGATGATGCACTTAATTAAGTGTGAAACGTTGGACACTTCATGTATTCAACATGCACTTCACTGTAAAAAATGTGGCTGCGATTAGTTAAAATTTGTTGAGATAACTTAAATATCCAACTTAACCAAACTAAACTTAAGTTAACTAAACTTAATATTTTAAGTCAAGCTTGAACACATACTTTTTAAAGTTGAAACAATGTTGGATTTGAAGTTGTGCTAAATAATCGCAGCAATTTTTTTTACAGTGTACACGGTTGAGTACATAGTGTAAAAGTGCATCATTTGGGACAGAAGTATTGACTAGTCCAAGTCCCTCTGTTATGTGTTTAGCACCAGTAGATGGCAGCAAATCTCCCCATATTTTCTCAAGAGGCCGTCCGTCGAGGTCTTCCATGAAGTTAATCAGGTTTAATTGTGCAGTGAAACACTCACTCACCGCTGTGTGTGCAATGTAGCAGAAGTTTAATTGAAGAATAATGTGTTACAACTCATATTAACACTGGACTTACAGTATGATGACAATAAATTCAGTGTTAGCACTCCACACTGCTTGGAAATCAAATTTTGTTGTTTACTGCCACACACACACACACACACACACACACACACACACACACACACACACACACACACACACACACACACACACAGGGTGTATTGGCCTTGGCGCAGGCAGATCCAGCAGCATACACTGGTTTATTGCCGTCTTTTATTGCTGTTTTGGGGGGGAGGGGTGTGTGTGTGTGTGTTAACGTCTGAATACACACCTCAGCAAAAACACTGCAGCAGGACCAGTTCATTCTGTGTGCTGCTAAATGTTAGAGAGAGAAAATATGTGAAACACACACACACACACACACACACACACACACACACACACACACACACACACACACACACACACACACACACACACACACACAGACTGTGAAGAAGAACAGTTGACTGAACATTATTGGAAAACAAATTAATGATCTTGCGGCACTAAATATGCCGCTCCGATCAGCAGAAGCTCTTTATTTTTTCCATTGACTGAACATCATTGAAGGGAAAACAAAATATGTTACAGCACCACCAGGCCAACAGATGCTCAAAGTTGTGTTTTCTTGTACAGAACTTGCCATCATAATGCCAGTTTGCTCTGAATGGTTTCCAAGTGATTTCTGGATGTTTGATGACTTGTCCAATTGACCGTTCGCAAAGACCCGCCCCCCCTTAGTTACTGTTGCTATGTCCGACAAGCCACGCCTCTCTAACGCCACACCATGATCTCACTCAGTGAAAAACACTTCGGGACACTGACAACACACTGACAGATACAGACCAGCTTACTTTTGATATTAAACAAAGTCTCACCTTTCAAATTTGGTCATTTTTTACAAGAAATTTAAACAATAAATACCGTTTTGTGGGTCTTTAATGTGTGTGACAGATCGCTGTGTCGCCTCAGTTAAAGCTCCTCGTGAACCGATCATCTCTTCCTTCTAGTTCATTTATAGCATCAAATAAACATGAATGAACATCAGAAGGAATGTTGTTTTAACCGCGGAAAGGCGTCAGTACACTCCGCTTCTCAAGCTCAAATCCTCCCATGTTAATCTACTAACTCTCCTGACTGCTTTGTCGGACAAAATGGCGGATGGCGAAGTATTATTGGTCAGATCACCTGTCAATCAAACTCCGAAGGATGAACAAAGAGTATAGAAGAACAAGAGGCGAAACTCTGATGCTTTCTGGGTAACAGCCACTAGGTGGCGCGGCCGCCATTTTGGGGTGAAGATTCCAACTGGAGTTACTGGACAACAGCACAGATAACAGTTACCGTAACAGTTACACATAAACAAACAGAATGACAACGAAGTCCAAGTGGAATAAAAGAAAGCAGTGCTCGGCAATAAACTGCAAAAACTATCAGTGCAGTACAAATCTTGCCTTTCATCGGTTTCCCAAAGACCCTGACAGGTAAATTTGGCCTTTATGGCATGCAACTTATATATTGGTATTAATTCAGTGTTTGAAATGCTAATACTTGAACTTCAAAGAATGTCAAACCAAACTGAAGGTTTTGTGGGGAAAAGAAGACTTGTCTAAGTCTGTGAAATAAACTGTTAAACGGGATTTGATGATCACTAGTCTAGTGATTGTACGTTATTATATGTTGTCATCATTCAGTTAGGATTTGATCTTTAATGTACTTTTTATATATATAAAGCAGCTGATATTGCCATAGCGACAGCAAGAAGCTAGTGGATAGTGATGGGAAGTCCGGCCCTTTTTAAAGAATCGGCTCTTAGAGCCGGCTCCTTCGCGAACGACACATCACTAGTAGTGGACTGCCGAGTCGCTTTCACCCCAAAATGGCGGAAACGTAGGGCTGCTGCTGGGCGCTGGTGTTGCAATGGAACGTTCTATTGGCTTTCACTTCTTGTCAATATACGTTCTTTGGGATGAATAGAGAGTCTAAGTCCCAAAGTTAGCTTCAGTAAAGTTAGCTTCAGTAAAGTTAGCGTCAGTAAAGTTAGCGTCAGTAAAGTGAGCTTCAGTAAAGTTAGCTTCAGGAAAGTTAGCTTCAGTAGAGTTAGCTTCAGTAAAGTTAGCTTCAGTAAAGTTAGCTTCAGTAGAGTTAGCTTCAGTAAAGTTAGCTTCAGTAAAGTGAGCTTCAGTAAAGTTAGCTTCAGTAAAGTGAGCTTCAGTAAAGTTAGCTTCAGTAAAGTGAGCTTCAGGAAAGTTAGCTTCAGTAGAGTTAGCTTCAGTAGAGTTAGCTTCAGTAAAGTTAGCTTCAGTAAAGTTAGCTTCAGTAAAGTGAGCTTCAGTAAAGTTAGCTTCAGTAAAGTTAGCTTCAGGAAAGTTAGCTTCATTCATTGAGTGAAAAGGTATGACGTCACATGTGCGCCTTCTGGGTTTGTAGTCTTTGTAATGACGTATTTTCACAGTCTTATACCTCAAAATTTTTACATCAAACTGAGACTTTCTTGACTTTAAAATGTATCTTTTAAATTGACAAACATCATATGTGTAATTCAGGGCACAATTCAAACGATATCAAAATATTTGTTGTCTATCGCCATGACTACCATACAATATTTTTCCGAAATAAGGTCCCATGGTGGAAGGGGAGGGACTTAGGCTCTCTATTAGCAGAAGCTGAAGTGTAATACTTACAGTTAGGTGTTTGTCCAGATCACTAACCCTTTCATTGGCCATCGCATACATACACCAATAAATATATGCTGCATGTGTCTTTTCATTGTGATTCTGTTCAGGCAGCTTCGCAAATGCCCTCAGACGAGATGATTTAAGATGAGAGCGTGACATCCCATATCTTAACATTTAAACTAATGAGAGGAAAGACATATTTCCTGGACAGATGCGCATGATAGAGTTACAGATGAGTATAACAGTCCAAGGGCAGACAGCTATACAGAGATATATGACAAACACAGACGTGTCATATTTACACATGACACACATAACCTGTAAAGTAAACACTTCATCATGTCTGTTTGAAACCATGCATTCAGCTTTTATATGCGTTTGTCCCGATCAGGTTTTTTTGCCCTCGAGTCTGAGTCATTTGATTTTGAGTATCTATCTACCGATACCGAGTCCTGATCCGATACTTCTATAATACATAAAAAAAGAATAAAGAAGTGCGCGAAAAAACAGATCCAGGATGTTCCTTTTTTTTTTTTTTTTCACCTTATCTTAAAGGGTTAGTTCACCCAAAAATGAAAATAATGTCATTAATGACTCACCCTCATGTCGTTCTAAGCCCGTAAGACCTCCGTTCATCTTCGGAACACAGTTTAAGATATTTTAGATTTAGTCCGAGAGCTTTCTGTCCGTCCATTGAAGCTGTATATACAGTATACTGTGCATGTCCATAAAGGTAATATAAACATCATCAAAGTAGTCCATGTGACATCAGTGGGTTAGTTAGAAGTTTTTGAAGCATCGAAAATACTTTTTGGTCCAAAAATAACACAAAATAAGACTTTATTCAGCATTGTATTCTCTCCCGGGTCTGTTGTCAATCCTTCACAGTTACGCTGCTGGCGTAAGACGCTGATGACGTGTTATCTGGTGCACCCGAGCTTCATTTATAGACGCACGCTGTAAAAGTGTCTCATCCGCGACATGCACATTTACGCACCATTAAAAAAATTATATCCACGCAAACAATGTAGAATAGCTTGAATATAGCGTGCGTCTTCCTCAGACTGTAAATGAAGCTCGGGCGCACCAGATAACACGTCATCAGCGTCTTACGTCAGCAGCGTCACTGCGGAGTCCTGAACGCAGATTGACAACAGACCCGGGAGAGAATACAATGCTGAATAAAGTCTTATTTTGTGTTATTTTTGGACCAAAAAGTATTTTCGATGCTTCAAAAACTTCTAACTAACCCACTGATGTCACATGGACTACTTTGATGATGTTTATATTACCTTTATGGACATGGACAGTATACTGTATATACAGCTTCAATGGAGGGACAGAAAGCTCTCGGACTAAATCTAAAATATCTTAAACTGTGTTCCGAAGATGAACGGAGGTCTTACGGGCTTAGAACGACATGAGGGTGAGTCATTAATGACATTATTTTCATTTTTGGGTGAACTAACCCTTTAACATTCAACAACTCTGTTAACAAACAGAGCACTTCTGTGAGGTAGCTTGAACACTCAAGTAATAAATAACATAAATTCTTCACTTTTGGTGATGTCAACAAAGTGATGGCATGCCGCATGCGTTAAAGCTGCCGTCGGCAAGTCTGGCAGATTGAGTGGACTTAGACAAAATTTTGAATGTTTACAACTCTCATGCCCCTCCCCAACTACCACCGAGCACCCGTCCATCGTCAGTGCGTGTGTACCTGATTTTCTGTGAACGCGTCCGTCTCTTCAGCATCGATCAACACCATAGACTCGGAGGTAGGCTGCCCTGGCTAATCTATCCATAGATCGCAATAACCGAGGAACTGGAAGCTTGTTATTAGATTTTCTCTCTGCCATCACGCTTCGTACAATCTTCAGGCGAACTTCAGGCGTGTCGTGTGCATGTGATATTGTAACGTCCGCGTCTGCGCGAGGGAGGGGGATCTGTGATTTGTGCACGACCTGTGATTGACAGTCAGATCTCAGTTAGAAGCTCGGGTTTTTTTCTAAAACCACCTTATTTATGTTGTTCTGTCGGATTATAGTGTCAATTTCACTGAATTTGATCAAAAAAAATTGCCGACGGCAGCTTTAATGTTTCTGCACTGTAAAAAAAATTCACGTTTTTAACTTAAAAAAGCAAGTTACCTTGTTGCCTTAAAATGTTGAGTTCATTGTAATTACAATTTTGAGTTAATACAATGAAGAAGAATGGTTTAATAAACAGAAACTCAAAATAGTCTTATCTGCACACATTAGTTATCACAGTTGATTTGACAAAAGATAAAAAGTTGTGATAACAAATCATGAAAATATTTTTTTACAGTGTGTGTGGAGTCAAAAGGGTCGAACTCTGTGCCACCGCATAACTATAGATGTGTTAAAAAATAATGAGAATATATATACATATATATCCGAGTCCTGATCGGGAGGTAACGTCCGATTCCGATCGAGTCTGAAACCACGTGATCGGGCCCGATTTCCGATCACGTGATCAGATCTGGACATAGTTTATTGTACCATGAAGATATGAATGCTACTTTTTAAGCAACTGTCATTGAGTTAAAAGTCCTAATATTTGAACTTTATTGCGAACTCTATTGAGTGCTAACGTTCGTAACATTCGTAACGTTAAATATTAACATGTACTATAATTGTATATCAGCAATAGCATTATAAAGTAACACTGCATCCTCATTTATTATTTATTTTGCATTAAAATATATAATCAAGTCACCCTATGGTTCCAATTGCACGATGCATTTTGCCTCAATAATCTCCTAATTACTGCGTATTAATAGTTATTAAGGCAGTTGTTAAGTTTAGGTGTTGGGTAGCATTAAGGGATGCAGAATAATGCATTAATATCTTTATAAGTACTACTAATAAACATAATATGCATGGTAATAAGCAACTTGTTAACAGTGAGAATTGGACCCTAAACTAAAGTGTTGCCAAATATTCTCATACAATGAAAGTCAAAGGGGTCCAGTTTTGTTTAAATAATAAATAATGCCAGAATGGACTGCACACGAGTAATTAGTGTATGGATCCTGACTATATGTACATGCATTTGACAGACGCTTTTAAGTCAACCAACTTACACTCATTAAGTCAAGCGTCCCTGTTTGAGCGATGGCGTTCTGAGACTGTTTACACATCAGCACATTAAAATAAGCTCAAAATAACTAGGGGCAATTGCTTTTATGTTTGTTCTAGTTCACTCAAAACTGAAAATTATCCCATAATTGACTCGCCCTCAAAGCCATCCCAGGTGTATATGACCTTCTTCTTTCAGCCGAACACAATTAGACTTATATTACATAATATCCTGGCTCTTCCCAGATTTGTAATGTAATGGTATAGTATAGTGTCCGAGTTTTTGAAGCTCCAAAAAAACGCATCCATCAATCATTAAAGCTACACTGTGTAGGATTTTCTCCCATCTAGTGGTGAAATTGTATATGACTACCAACTGAATATTACTTTCTCGCCCCTCCCATCCCGAGGGCGTTTTAAGTCCTACGGTGGCCGTATTATTTCACATCTGCCGGAAGTCGCGAGTAATCTCCCGCTCGCATTCGTCACGGTGCCACTGAGTGTAAAAAGGCGAAAGGCGAAGCTTAAATTTTCAGGTATGTCCCTCTTTGGCTAGTCTCAGCCTCAGACGTCACGCCCACGGAACGTTGGCTAAACGTCTGATGCATATGGTACACTTATCTGGAAACACTTCAGGAATGTCGAAGTCGTCATCTGATTGGTTGAATTTTATCGGATTTCCGGGGGGCGCGAGTGTCGCGTTTATTTTCGGTCCGCCGGGAAACAAAGCGCAGACGTGTGATTGCGGAAGAAAAACTGTTGTGTTTACATGAGTGACAATGAGCATTTATCAAGATCAGCTAAACGTAGGATTCTCAAAAGTATGCGAGGTTCACGGCATAGACTCTTTAAAGGAACACTTCACCTCTGGAAAGATGAATGTGTATTTAAAATGGGTCATTTATGTAGAAGAAATGTGAAATTATTTTTGAATTTGGAGCCTTCTAGACTGAGAAAAGCCAGAAAATGTATTTTTGGCTCATGGGGATGAAAGACAACAACTCCCAGAATGCACTTGCTTCGCTGCCCTAGGAGGCCACGCCTACCGGTAAGAGATCGCAGTAAACAACAAGGCTATGCTACTAGTGAGTCTCCGTGAGTCTGCCCAGTATTTTGATGTCGCCCAAAATGTCCAGGATTCGGCTTTTGCGTTCTACAGTCGCCATTCCTCATGTTTACTGTGACGAGCAGGAACGAGACTGACGGCCGCGGAGAACGACACGAGGCCGGTGGCGTGATTAGTGATGAGTGGCGCCGGCGCCTGTGAGACGCACCGGTCTCGTATCTCTCACGGAGGAGCGGGAATTTTCCTAGCAATGTTAAAACGCACATCAAACGATCACTTGTTTAGCGTTCATGTAAACACTACATTCAGATTCACCGATCGGAATGAATTCAGTTAGATTGAAACAAAAGGTGTGCATGTAAACAATGAATGCGACTGCAGAAAGCAAAAGCCGAATCCCGGACAATTTGGACCATCTCGACGGCTGGACATGTCAGGGAAAAAGAGGATGGTCACCACTACTACTCAGCTTTCTCCACAGAATAAGAAACTTTTAGCTTAGCTTCCAAATAAAGAATGGCTGACACTATATGTACATTCTGTGAGTGAGATCCCTCTATGGGCGGGTTGAAAACATGCGGAACAGCGCCTTCTACTGGATAAATGATGAGCTAGTGTTTGTAGTCTTACCCTTATTCAAAGAAATTTGACTTCCTGCTTTTTATGACGCAAAATGACGATTTTTGCGTCATAAAAAGCAGGAAGTGGAACACTTAAATCCTTATTTCTCCCATCTCAGGGGAAAATAAGGGAATAAACCATGACCATTCGAAAATGTGACTGGGTTTCTAAAGATACAAAGTCTAATGCAAATGGGTGAAGTGTTCCTTTAAGAGATGTCCAGGAGTTTTGTTTGAGGCACTTAGTGGAGACTTGTTGCACGCCGGTCTGTTGGTGTGGGGACATTTCCACGCCCCGAAACGTGACGCTGAACGAAACAAACTGTAATTGGTTGTTTGACATGTCGGTCAAACGGCCTTATGGGCGGGCCTTGGCCAAAGAAAGCTGCTATGAATTCCAGACCTTCAGCCGTCAGTCTGAAGGTCTGGCTACGCGAGACTACTCTTTGGCTAATGTATTTTCAAGATGGAGGCACAACATGGCTGCCGCCATTCGAGCAAGGGAGTAATCCATCCGCCGGAAACGGAAGCCTCCCCGGGCGCCGCCATTGGCTAGCGGACCCCCACCTGCTGTTAGCATCCCATTGACTCCCATTCATTTTGGCGTCACTTTGATAGTGAATAACTTTACATCTGAGGCGTTTAAAGACTCCATTTGTCCATTATTTATTTCTAAAGAAACACAACAATGTATAAAAGGCTCCATTACCTTGTATACGTTGTGGCCCCGTAGAAGCCGTTTTTGTAAAAATAGGCTAACGATTGCGTCATAACCACTCGACTCTCTGTCGCACTGTAGAGAAATTACCGTATAGACCGGCGGAGAAGCGCACGGGCAATCGGGGGGACGTGGAGCATAAAGTCAAGGGAGAAGCCCATAGAGAGTGATAAAGTTGCTCCCGCTGCTAGCTCATGGACAGCTAATGCTCACGCTCTCCGTCTCTGCGAGATTCAGAAGGGAATGATTCAGATTTCTCTCGGCACATCTACTAGAAGACTGACAGCTGTCAGACAGGCTCATGTCACATCTTCGTCATCAAGCTCAGTTTGAGCTTCTCAAGTGAGTGCTTGTAATTGGCTTGACTTTTCTCCGTTGAAACCTATGGGGTCGCTGTGTCCAGTTTATATACTGTCTATGCATTCGAGCGACTCACCCGTATGTATTATAAATGGCAGATTTCTACGCTTACGAGAATACTTGATTAGTTGGTAGAAGTAATTATACATTAATGAGCACATATAATTTTGAAAGAACAAAGTGTTTTTTGCTAGGAATCAACTTAAAAAATTACACAGTGTAGCTTTAAAGTAGTCATCATTAGAAGTCTAAAACGAGACGTTTTAAAGGAAAATGTCAGAGGATTTCGATATGAGAGAAAAGGAGCTACTGTACATCCAGCGAAAAGAATGCGCATTTTGGAGCTTCAAAAACTCGGACACAATTTAATGCATACAAAGCTGGGAAGAGCCAGGATATTTTTAATATAGCCTAACTCTGATTGTGTTTTACTGAAAGAACAAAGTCATATACACATGGCTTGAGGGGGAGTCAATTATGAGATCATTTTCATTTTGGGGTGAGCTGCAAAAGCAATATGCGAGCGCAACGGTCAAATACATCCGTCTAGCGCATGCTTCACATAGAAAAACTGTGGAAAGCAGAAAAACAAACATAACAAACCACTGCTAGAGATCCCAAGACCTCTGAGGTTTTCTTCCTTCTTTCATTTGACATGCTGCTGACAAAGTCCAACATCCCACGTGTGTTTAATTAATCAGGTTTTGCTCACACACAGCTGTTGAGTAGAGGATCTGTGTGTCTGCAGGGAGCGCTTTTAAAGCAGGTGTTTTACTGCAGTGTGTTTCTCATTCACTTCAGAGTCTGTGACAGTTCTTCTCGGGCGTCGTTAATCGCAAAGAAGACTCTGTGCACACCACTGCTGATGCACTGTGTGTGTGTGTGTGTATTAGTTAGACAGCTTTAAACGACAGCGCCAAATGTTGCTTACTGATCCCTTGAGAATCACAGTTCAGTGGGTTCCTTCTCTCAGTCTATTGACACATTTTCTGTTATGAGTCTGTTTTCTCTCCTTGTGTCTCAGAATAGAAATCTTTTTACACATTGTACCCGAGAAAATGTGTTGGAAGAGTTTGTGTTGTAATTCAGGGGCCCTGCTATTGCCACAACTGAAATAAACGCAGGGTTGCATGTTTAAAAATGTAATTTGTCTTTTTCTGTCCTGCGCCCCGACCGTCGCCCTCCTCTGTTCATGTTGATCGTGTGTGTGTGTGTGTGACAATAATGTGGAGATGAGAGGTTGATGCACTCACCTGATAATTAACTACACTTTGAACTCATTTAAAATGCTAAACAGCATTAAACAAAGATGCTTCCTTTCATTATCTTTAACAAATAAGATTTTGAGTATAACCCCTTAAGCGGCCCCCCCTGTGAAAAAAATTAAACTTTTTGAACCTTTGGTCTAATTACACATTGTTACCTATAGTCAACCGTTATCTGAGATTTGATTTCATGATTATCGAATGTAAATAGTTTTATCTCTAAAAACAGTTTAGCCTATCACGCTAGTATAAGCGAAGCACTGAACGCAACAGAGAAAATAAATAAATAAAATGAGATTCTACACAGTTCAGCGCACTTGGATCGGCGTTCGTCGATCGACTGGTAGAGTCTGTTTTTCAAAGATGGCTTCTGCTTGTATACGTGAAGTTGACTGTATGTATAAAATATCTTCTTATTAAACTGTCTGGACACTGTCAAAGTTCTCAATGCTTCGGTTTGAAGGTAGGGACCCTCCATTATGCTGCCGTGTTAGTGTGGGGCTATTTTGAGCCTTGTTAGTGGTATTAACAAGCGATTTTTATTTGTCATTACACTATACCCTATATACTAGCGTTATAGGCTAAACTGTTTTTAGAGATAAAACTATTTACATTCAATAATCAAAAACAAATCTCAGATAACGGTTGACTAGGTAACAATTGTTTGGTAAAGATTTTGCGCCGGAGTTCTCCATTAACATTCTGCTACCTAAAATGTGTCTCCCCGACGCAACCAGGGCTTGTTTAGCTCCACACTGATATAAAAGTAGTTGCTATACGGTATAAATGACTGTATTCCTGCTATTGAGGTGAGCTGATGTGTTTTTTATTGCATGCAATACAGTCATCTGATTATTGAGGGATCATTAAACACTATAATGATTTGCAAGCTGTTTATATTGACGTTCTCACCAACAATCTTCCGTCCTAAAGCAGCCGGAGAACTAAAGCAACATCTCTCTGATCTCCTGCAATGATGATCTCAATTAATGAACAGAACTCGTCCCAATCCAACCATTTCCAAGTGTGCTTCAGGCCCACTGAATGCTTGATATGGTTGCATTGTTTGATTGTTTGCTAGTTTTATTTGCAATATTGTCGTTGACTCGTTGAGCTCATCATGTTTAGTATGTCTTTGTTCTGTGATGTCAGGATGAGTGTGTTCCTCGGTTAAAGTGATCAGTTCGTTGAGTCGATTTGAGGTTCATGTGGCATTTTATCATTTTTATGCATGTATGTTCCATAAGCACTCATCACATGTGAATTAATTACACATCAATTATGTGACACGTCTGTAGACACGTCAGAAATGTAGTCTTCCTGAAGTTATGTAATCTAAACGGGTAGTTATAAATATTGTTGGCAAAAGTCATTGGAAACAATTTACATTTTAAGTTTAAAATGTTTAATATTATTATTATTGATAACACGCACGCACGCACGCACACACGCGCACACACACGCGCACGCGCACGCACACACACACACACACACACACACACACACACACACACACACACACACACACACACACGAACGAATCATAAACTGATTCATAATGCATGCAATTTAATTGCACCGAGAGAGAACATTTCATATCCAGCAACACTTTGCCAGAAGAGCAAATCACATCTTACCCAGACTCTCACTCTCTCCTCGCCTGCAATGCTCGTTAATTTACGTGTTAAATAAACAAGTCAGTTATCCACTAAAGGAGAGAGAGAGAAAGAAAGTGTGTGTGTGTGTGTGTGTGTGTGTGTGTGTGTGTGTGAGTCCCAGACGGTCTGATGTTTCCAAGGGTAGCAGCTGTTTGTAAGACCCTTATGTGACAGTGTGTGTGTGTGTGTGTGTGTGTGTGTGTGTGTGTGTGTGTGTGTGTGTGTGTGTGTGTGTGTGTGTGTGTGTGTGTGTGTGTGTGTCATCCTGTAGGGAAGAAACATCATAAATGTAATATCTCAGATGATCTCCTAGAGCAATCAGAGATGGACAACAAACTGAGACTTCCTAAAAAGGCTCCAATAATCTCGTTATAAACAAGATTTCTCATCAAATGCTATCCATATTCACTTAGCTCTAAAATGGATGAAAAATATTGATTTGTTTGTGTCTTTTTAAAACAACAACAACAACAAAGATTTAATTTATTATTGTATTTTTCTTTTGATTTTCTATTCTAAAGTTTCAGCGAAAGGGTAAACAAGTTATGCATCTCAATGTGTCTCTCTTATTATGATATACTCAGAGTCAAACTAAAAATGCATGTTGGATTAATGCAGTTAAAATTGTGCTTCAGGCCCATTGAATGCTTAATATGGTTGCATTGTTTGACAAAACTGAATTGTGTGTTTTTATTTTAGGAAAAAATCAGAGACAAACTTAATGCATACTGTAAAAATACCCCTAATACAACTTAGAAATCTTAAGTTCAGTTGCTGCATACATTTTGTAAGTAATTAAATTGGCTGTAAAAGTCATTTCAACTATTTTAAATTGTGTATTTCTTGTATATTTAGAAAAAATTGGTTAAATTATTCAGATGAGTCAAAGTAAAGGAAAACATGTTGTTATGACTTATTGATCTTTTTTTTTTACAGTGCTGTAAATGAGAGCTTCATTAAATCTCCTGAGCAATAAAAGATCATCTTCAGAGCAATAGCGTTTCTTTGTTTTTGCATGCGATATTAGTTTATGTTTTCGATTGGTTTTGGGAATCAAGTGGTGAACCAGCACATCCCTAAAACTGTTTATCATATAAAACAATAATAATACTTTAAAAAAAAAAGTTAAATGAACTGAAAAGACCCAACAATGAAACTGTAAAAATTAGGAAAAAAAAATAAAAACGTTTATGCTAGTGTTTATGCATTTACAAAATTACCGAAGTTTTCATATTTGGCATATAAAAAAATCTGCATTACAGGTGAAACTCGAAAAATGTCATGCAAAAGTGAATTTATTTCAGTAATTCAACTTAAAAGGTGCAACTAATATATATTATATAGACTCATTACATGCAAAGTGAGATATTTCAAGCCTTTATTTGTTATAATTGTGATGATTATGGCTTACAGCTTATAAAAACCCCAAATTCAAAATTAGAATATTGTGAAAAGGTTTTCATAAGCTGTAAGCCATAATCATCAAAATTATAACAAATAAAGGCTTGAAATATCTCACTTTGCATGTAATGAGTCTATATAATATATTAGTTTCACCTTTTAAGTTGAATTACTGAAATAAAAAACTTATGCACAACATTTTTCGAGTTTCACCTGTATGCAAATTTTTTTATATGCCAAATATGAAAACTTTAGTATTTTTGTAAATGCATAAACACTAGCATAAACGTATCAGGATAAAAAATGCGACAGACATATAAAATAGTGTATTAGAAGTGTTTTTAAACGCTTTTATTTTGCTGTGCTAGCGTTATGATTGCATGGTCAGTTGCACTTTATTATTTGTACTTAAGATTGTTTGTCAGACTAGAGCTCTTGAGACTATGAATGAATGAATCTGTTCCTCCTCCTCTTCCTCATATCATTTCATCTCTTCTCTCAGTGAGTGATCTGATAGCTGAGAACAGGCTTTTGTTTCTGTCCTCTTCTCCCCGCAGGCGCTTGTCTTCTGTCTCAGGGACCGGTGGGACATTTAGAGGCTTGTTAAAATCTCATTCCTCTTTTTCTGCTGAATCGTCCTCATTTTCCACGTTTAATCTTTGTTTTAATCACGCGGGTGATAAGCAGGTTCGTTCTTCACACCGAGAATCATTTCCCTTTCCATCCGATGATCCATTACAGTGTAAACAAACTCATCAGCCAAATCTCACAGGTATCGGCGTCTGTATGCTAATCTCATAATGCTCCTCAATCTATCCATTGTTTTTTTAAATCCAAACAGGAATGTTTATATGAAAACAGCTTGTCTTTTTCACTGGATTTTCCTCAAAGCATTATTAATGCTTTTTAATATTTTGAGCCCTAATCCTAACATACATAAAAAAAATTTTTTTTACCTGCTTGATGATAAAAACACACCTGTAGAAACAACTTTCACTCGGAATTAGTCAACTTCAGAAATCTTTACAAAGAAATGACAAGTAACACTGAATCAAACATGACATTTTCAAGTAGAAAGACTTCAAATGTACTCCAATAATCCAATAAATAATTTTTACAACTTTGACCTATGTGTTTTTACAGTGAAACCCCACAGATTTACAATGAACAAGACTTGAAATAATAAACCATTAAAGGGTAACTGTGCCAATTTTCAACAAGCTTATAATGTTATAGTACGTTAATGAACGTTTACTCGTTCCACCATGAAATGCACATTTATTTGTCAGCAAAAGTGACGCAAAATGCTGAGTTGCATCAGACGGCAACATGCCGAGCCCAGTGCATTATGGGTGATGAAGTTTTCCTTCCTATGTGGGAAAAGGAAAGATAACAGCATTTTTCTGTCTATTTTCTCCGGTCATGTATAGCACAAATTTCAAAAATGCAAAAAAGCCCAACGGTGATACTTCTTTGAAGGGATCATTTTTGGGTGAGCTACTTTTCAACCACTCAAACATATAACAATTTAACATTTAAAAACACTTTTGCATTGTGTCAGTGAGTTTTGCATTTTCTGAAGAAAATACTTATTTTTTCATTTTCAAAGGCCTTGTTTACACCTGGTATTAAGGCCCTGTTGACACAAGAACGTAAAAATATTTTATCGGATGTGCCTTTCGTTTACACGGCGATGGCGTTTTTGGGGCTTAAAAACGCAAAAAAGTGAAACCACCCTCCAGAGTGGAAATCTTAAAAATCCCGTCTAAAGGGTAAAAACGGTAAAAACGCAGAAGTCTGCTAGACAGTGAAGGCGTCGTGTACGCGTTTACGTCACAGGCATGCGCCAGTACAGGAAAATAACAAAACATTATCAAACTAAAATATAGCATTAATTTCATAGACAAAAAATAAATAAATTCTATCATTTTTGAGCGACACGTGAAGAGCGCCGAGGGTTAAAGCAGCAGCTTTACCGTATTAAACATGACAAACTGTGTCAGCGTCTCTTTCACTTTCAGTGCTTCACATCGCCACCTAGCCGCCTGGAGTGCACACTACATCCAATTTCACACACTTTTGCGTCACCATATGCACGCAGATTTCCCCCCCATAACGCTCGTCTAAACGCAGAATAAAAAGTGATAACGCAACGCCACTTTTGCGTTTTCTCTTCTGATCGTTTCCGTGTAAACATAGCCTAAGTTGTGTTTTGTTCGATCAAATCAAGAGTAGACACATTCCCGTTCACACCTAATCCGTCTCTTTTGTTCACGTTTCAAACACTTCTGTCCTGATTTCTTCGAGGGGAGGGTCTACGGGCGGGTAAATCTATGGGCTTTTTCAGATCTTTCCATCTAATGGATGAAATAATCTCACGTAATTTACATTGCACACGACCGGAGACACAGAAAAACACACAGAGAACATCAGCTTCAGTTTCTGCTCTGACTCAACACCAGCCGAACGCTGAGAGTGTGTGTTAGAAATCAGGAATGATGAGAGAACATTGAGCTTGGTACGTTTTTCATCTTCAAACCAAACTTTGTGTAAATCCCGTCTGGCTAGAGCGTTTCCCATAATGTTTAAGCATCAGGTCAGTAGACGGTGTTTTAGTGAGTGTTTGAACACATTCGATCACATGAGCGTTTACATTACGACAGCAATCCGATCGAATGTGATTTCACTCCCTCTGGAAGTGGACAAGCTCAAAGCGTATTTAGCGTATTCCTCTTGTGATCCGATCGACCAAAACACATCTTATTAATACCAGGTGTAAACAGGGCCAAAGCAAACATATTAAAGGGGTGGTTGATTATGATTTGACTTGTGATTATGATTATGATTTGACTAACTGTAGTTAGTGTGTAATGTTGCTGTTTGATCATAAACAACATCTGCAAAGTTACAACGCTCAAATTTCAAAGCAAAGGGAGATATTTACTTTTAAAGGACTACAACAAACGTCTGGTAGAGACTACACGACATTCCTTCCGGGTTAGTGACATCACCAACCCTAAAATTTACATAAACCCCGCCCCCTGAACACGATTTATAGATTATCATGACCGAATATGCTAATCAATGACTAGAAGATAACTACACATAAGCTTCATAAATTCATCAACTAACCATTCAGAAATGTCCTGTTCTTCTACATGTTGTCACTTCTTCTCTCTCCATCATTGTCTGACTCCGGTTTGAACATAAAAGGCTAAAAGTTTTTGAAATTTTCAGTGCGTGTGTGTGTGAGAGAGAGGTAAAAGCATAGACATGTATAGAAAGGCTAGATGGCTCAAGGCGGAGTCAGCTGTGTCGTCACTTGGCGGCCATCTTAGGTCAGGGGACTGCGCTGCTGCTCCCTGCTGCTGTGGACGGAAGGTGAGTGACATACGCCAACTAAAATGCTCGTAACCTGCTGAATTCTTGACGGATTTACAAACGGTTTGGTTTATTACAAACCTTATTAACGTGGCTATGATTTGTGCTGATGCCGATGTTTAAATTGTAGCTTCACGTTTTGAGAAACGCTTAACATTGCAGCGTAGCTGTGTATAGCCGCATCCCTGACGTTTATGACACACCAAGCCGTTTGAAAATCGGTTGAAAATTGAGCAAAATATAGTTATTTCAGCACTACATGCACAATAGACTTTAATGTTATAACTGGACGAGCGGTCCTGTCCTAAGATGGCCGCCGTGTGACGTCGTCGGGTCCCATTGGCTCTCAGCGCCGGTAAGCTATCTAGCCTTTCTATACATGTCTATGGGTAAAAGTACACAAGCTTTTGAAGCTCCGCCCCCTGTGCCGGGAGCAGCAGCTCATTTGCATTTAAAGAGACAGACACAAAAACTGCTTTTGCTCACCCTCAAAAAGTGACGACTTTAACATGATATATAAAAATATCTGTGGGGTATTTTGAGCTAAAGCTTCACATACACACTATGGGGACATCAGAGACTTATTTTACATCTTGTGTAAAGGGCATTATAGAACCCCTTTAAGATATATTTTAACAAATAGAAGGTTTTAGGTAGTCGTGAGGTTGACACCGTGCTGCTTATAGCGATGGGTTTGCAGCGACGCCGAGAGAACTGACTGATAACACAAACTGTTCCACTGCACCAAACATTTGAACAGCCATAAAGCAGAAAGCAGCGTCGCTAAACGGGCCAAGTTTCCTTCAGTCAGACACATCGTTCCCTCGCTCGCTCTTCTCTCTTCCCATCCGCTCTCTTTCTTTCTGCCTTTCATCCACGTTTAATAACTTCCTCTCCGTCTCTGCACTTCCTCCATGATGAGGCTCTTTGCTTGTGGGAACAGACGGGTTCAGTTTTCTATTAAAGGACTCGTAGATAAACAGTCCTGAATATATATATATATTTGGGCTCAGCGAGATTATGGTGGGTCAAGAGAGAGAGAGAGAAAACACACTGAAAGGTTTTATAAAATACATTTTCTCTCATTATATGCATTAATGCTGAAACAAAGTCTCTCTATACAGTAGGCTATATTTCTGTAAATAAGGGTCTGCGTAGTAAACAGTCTCAAAGACTTGAAATTATATCAGAATGAATTTGCATTTGGAAGCATGAATAAAGCACAGATCTCTTTCATAGACAGCAATGAAACTAAGGGTACGTTTTTAAAAATCGCCCACAAATCGCTGTTGTCGTGTAAATGAACGGCCAAAACACAGAAAAAGTTCCTTTTTAGTTGAAAAACGGTGTTGTGTAGATGAAGAGGAAATTTATATTCTGCTGAGCTGGGCTCTCCTGCTTCTCTGAAAAAAACATCTCTGGAAAAAAACGATCTCATTAGAGTCTCACTAAACTGAGATTTTGATTTTGAAGCAAACAAACGTTAATTGCTGTATGTCATGCAATTAACTCATGTTGGTCTGTTTTTATTTTCAGAGAAACATCTGATGTTTAAATGCAATTGAACTGGGAACTGAATGAGCAACCTTTAAGCACTAACAGTTCTTTTTTAAGGTTCGTACATTTAAAAACTGTTCGGCTCCAGTCTCACATTGTTTGCCATTTTCATACAAAAAAAAATAAACGTTGCTAGATGAACTCTCCTTATGAGGAGGTGAAGGCTTTTTGGTCAAAATCATATGCATCCCTTTGAAAACCCACTGGAAATATGAAATATGAAAACCATCTGGGCACCTTTGGCATACTATAATCCTGTATATTTAGGATGGATATAGATGCCACTAAAGCTTTGGGTTACAGATCCTCTGAGATTCCTGCTGTTCTGCAGTTCGGATCTGATTTGCATCCTAACATCCAGCGACTGGAAAGTATTGGTTTGTCCTGGGAATCTTAGTGGTTCTTGCTGTGTACTGAAGTTTAAACGTGGCCAAGACAAACTAGACCTATGCAGCCAAATCACCAGATACTGTAAATGAGCAGAGCCTACATTTCCATTTATTCAGTTTGCAGATACTTTTATCCAGAGCGACTAGTAAAAATACACATATCTTCCAGTATCTTTCCAGTTTTGCTTGACATTTATATGTCTTTTTAGGTCAAATAAATAAATAAATAAATAAAAACTTACACTATTAACAAAAAAAAAACATTCAATATTTTTTGCATGTTTACATTAACATTCTATTTATTAAAGGTAGGCCTACACTATGTAACTTTTGGCACTCTAGTGGTTAAAAAACAGGGCGGTTCAGTGAAAAGAGGAGCGTGTTCCGGCGCAAACGTTCCCTGGTGATATTCTGCAGTTTCAGAAAACAACTCCGCCACTGACCAGGAAAAACCTAGTCTAAAGTCAGTGGCGCGTTGCGTGTTATTCAGATGCTATTTTAAGGGCGCATGCTTGGCCATAATGTAGCGTGTGAACAACGCACACACACTTTGATTCATTAATCTAAACAGACGCAGCAGTTTTCATTTTTGCAAATCATATTACAAGGAAAAATATTATATACAAGAGGGAAATCATTGTTGTGTCCATGAAGATGTGAAAAAAATAGGCATAAATCTAGTTTACACATTTACCCAAATTATTATACGCCTGTTTAACCGAAGCTAATTTCTCCCATCATCCTCATACAATGTCACTTCTCTGTGTTTTACGGCCCTGGCGAGAACGTCGGTCTCCTCGGCTGTGAACCGCTCCTGGCGTGCGCCGGCAAATCCGCCGTTATAATAGCAATCCGCCGTGGAACAAGCGCGCCGGCTCTTAAAGGGAATGTGAGCGGACGCTCTGATTGGTTTATTTCACGTTACGCCCAAACCACACCTATGAGTAATGAAGCGACTTCAGACCAACACATTTTAGATTTGCGTCGGGCGCAAGAGTCGTTTATCCCGCCGGTATAATAGCAACAGCGCCCGGGATCCGCCTACAAAGTTACTTGCATTTCGCGTATGATACTTGAGTTTCAGAACGTTAAAATAGGGCCCAAAGACTCATTATTTAAATTTAGTTCATTTTGAACAACAACAAAAAAAGTTACATGGTGCATCTGCAAAAATAAGTTTAAATCAAATCGTTTAATAATTGTTTTTTTTAAAACATTTACTTAAAGCAGGGGTATGCAGTTTCAGGAATTTATTCGCTGTATTCTCGCTTTTTGCTCGCAGGTTTCTCTATAGAGCTCCCCCTACAGCTTCGGAATAGATATTTGACAACACTGTCGAAGAACTCGTTGTGGACTCTCAGATACCAGAGGCTAGTAGATCAACGACATCAAAGCAGACGGGACATTCTTTACAACGTCTTCATCATTCGTGTTCGAACAGCGTGAGGGAGCGCAATAATGACTCAGATTTCTTTGCCGTAAAGCAATGCGTTACATCGCGAGACTTGATATTACACGATACTTCCTGATGCTGCGGCCGGCGGCCCAAAGTTGCAAGTGTGTTTTTTCCGCTCACAGGCGATAGGGCGGTGCGAGACGACCTCCATTCAAACCGAAAAAAGTAATATAACCATTCCAATGACTCCGAAGCTGTTAGGTTAAGGTAAAAAACCTGCATTGTTCACCTTTAAAGTAACTATAAAAATGCAGTCACATATTTAAAATGTCATGTACATTTTATTT
>NC_136887.1:33406645-33421645 GCF_949152265.1 Phoxinus phoxinus | reverse complement strand
TGAAGGGTTTCACAGTATCGTTTTTGTCAGTTAACTCTTTCCTAAATCCTTATCTTCACTATTCTGATTTGTACAATTTACCAAAGTTGATCGATTAACCCTTTCCTGATTCCTTAAATTAAAATTTCTGATTTTTTTTATTTTTCACGGTACATTTTGATCAGTTAACCCTTTCTGGAGTCCTTAACTTCACTTCTGATTTGTGAAGGGTTTCACAGTATCGTTTTTGTCAGTTAACCCTTTCCTGATTCCTTAACTTAAATTTTCAGATTTTTGCATTTTTCACGGTACAATTTTGATCAGTTTAACCCTTCATTGAGTCCTTAACTTCACTCTTCCGATTTGTGAAAGGTTTCACGGTATAGTTTTATTGGTTAACCCTTTCCTGATTCTTTAACTTAAATTTTTGCATTTTTCACAGTACAATTTTGACCAGTTAACCCTTCATTGAGTCCTTAACTTCACTCTTCCGATTTGAGGTTTCACGGTATAGTTTTATTGGTTAACCCTTTCCTGAGTCCTTAACTATTCTGATTTATTGCAAATTTCACAAATAGTCTTTGAACCTACACTGATAAAAATGATTTTGTGGTGAAGTAAATACTACAGTCATGTAATTTACATGAAAAAGTGAATTTAGGCAAGAATAAAAAAAAAACTAAGTAAATTCTATATTAGTACTCCTATTTTATAACGTTGATATTTACGCTTTCATTTCTACACAATTTAATTAAGTAAAATTACTCAACATTTCTGATTCTGGTGTTCCCATCATGCACTGGGACTTGAATAATTAATGAGGTTGATTTTTCACTGTTTTCCAGCTTTATTTCCACAGTTTTATCATTGCTTTTGCTGTTAGGTTTAGTTACTTGCCATTTTGTGACATTTGGAGTTAATTTTCTACTCAAAATGACACATTCAAACACAAAAACGATCCATCAAATGTTACTGTCATTCTGTATTATCTACCAAGTATTGAGGTCTCTGCGTTCACACACATGATTTCTGATATGTAGATAAGTTGTAAGTGAATTAAACCACACTTTTAAAGTGTATGCTTCAGTGTTATACTGTCTGAGCGAAATAAATTGCGAAGGAAACTACAACTAAATAGATATTACTCAACCTTTTACTAGCCAAGTTAAAATTACTTATTTTCTGTGTTACTTTCACTTAACTTAGTTAAGTAGTTTACTTAATTCCATATGTGAAATTTACTTAAAAAATAGCCTAAGCGTGAAATTTACTTAAAAATATTAAGTGCAAAAACTTGCCAAAGAAAAATTAAGTACATTTTACTTGTTTTTTTTCAGTGTAGTATAATAAGAACCTGATTAGATGATTTTTTTAAACTGAAAGTTTTTTTTTTTTTTACGAATGAGCCACAATCTAAAACAAGTGATTTTGTATTAATGCATTGGAAATAGATGTTAAACATGAAGAACGTCTAGCCTATTTTTCACATTCCTTACTATTGAGGTCATATGAGGTCAAAAACTTTTATTAGAGGAGTTTGCTGTGAAAAAAAGTAAAAAAATACAAATAAAAACCAAGCAGATCAAGATAAAACTGGTGTCTAACGTTTAAAGCGATACGCTTTATATAATTAAGAGTCACAAGGAAAAAAAACCACTGATTTCAGATCAGAGGATCGCATTACCTAAATTCACAAATCATAATGAAGTCTATAATAAGAAGATATAATTTGCATGTCTGTGACATTTAAAGCCAAGCAATCCTAATATCAAGCCGCAAACTATCTTTACTGCAGTGTTAGGATGCAGATTCTGCCAGCCACACTTTCACTGAGATACCCAATTAAATATTAACATTATTTTTTAAATCATTGTTCAAAGGCATTTTTCTGATGAGACGGGAGGATGTGTGTATTCACCGAGTCAGACGTACTCCATTAGGCTATATCTCCGCCTGCAGGGAGTGCTTGTCTTTGAAATTGAAATGGTAATTTGTCATCATTAATGTGATTAATTAAAGTTTGCTGTCAGGGAAGGGTCACATCTTTCCTCTCAAGGGATTTAACACAACAACACTTCACAGCGGTTCTTCCCGTGTGTGTGTATCTGTGTGTCCTGTGAGTCGGATGTTGATTCAGTTGCGCTGGGAGGGATTCAGTTCAGTGAATGATTCATCAGTAATTCACAACATGTATTCATTAAAGGTGGTGGTATAATGCCATTTTCACAAGATGTAAAATAAGTCTCTGATGTCCCCAGAGTGTGTATGTGAAGTTTTAGCTCAGAATACCCCACAGATATTTTTATATAGCATGTTAAAATCGTCACTTTTTGAGGGTGAGCAAAAACACAGAGTTTTGTGTTTTGTCCCTTTAAATGCAAATGAGCTGCTGCTCCCGGCACAGGGGGCGGAGCTTCAACAGCTTGTGTCCTTTTACCTCACACACACACACACACACACACACTGAACATTTCAAAAACTTTTAGCCTTTTATGTTCAAACCGGAGTCAGACAATGATGGAGAGACTCAAGAAGAAGTGACAACATGTAGAAGAACAGGACATTTCTGAATGGTTAGTTGATGAATTTATGTACAGTAGCTTATGTGTAATTATCTTCTAGTCATTGATTAGCATATTCTGTCTTGATAAACCTATAAATCGTGTTCCGGGGGCGGCGTTTATGTAAATTTTAGGGTTGGTGATGTCACTAACCCGGGAGGAATGTCATGTAGTCTCTACCAGCCGATTGTTGTAGTTCTTAAAAAACCATTTCTTTAAAAGTAAATATCTCCCTTTGCTTTGAACTTTGAGCGTTGTAACTTTGCAGATGTTGTTTATGATCAAACATCAACATTACACACTAACTACAGTTAGAGAAGTCAAATCATAATCAACCACGCCTTTAAAAGAACCAGTTCATTAGAGTAAAATTTTGGTTGTTCAGTTCATTAAACACAAACGTTTGACATAAACATTCACTTATTTACATTTTACATACAGATAATCAAAAGAAAAGAAAGGGAAACAAATCAATATATACACGTACATACACCAACAAATACACACATTTTTTTTTTTACGCATCGCGTACCACTCCACAGCGCTGGCGAGCGCTCTCAGCTTCAGCGCGGATAGTAAGGAGCGCCTGGTCTCTGCTTCGTTACAGTTTCCAGACATTTTTTCGTTCTTTCTTTGTTGATGACGAACACAAACTTCATCACTACAACACACCCCTCACGGCATTGATCATAGTAGTGCCCTGATTCTCATGCATTTGTCTTTACGAACTCTCTAGTGTCATTTGTACGTGCATTTTTGCATGAGAATGTGTTGTTTTGTGAAACACCCATGCAACCCAACAGCCCTCAGGACAGACTGTGTCCCTCTGAAACATTCATTCTCAAAATATCAATATTTCAGTTTGAATTAAATATATATTATAGGGCATAAAATAAAGCACATATCTGCCTCAGTCCAGAAGATGTTCAAAGCGTGTGTCCGACAGATGATCTAGAGTCATAGAGATTCTCCTCATTTAAAACGGCCTTGGGTTGTATTGAATATCAAATGAAAACAGTGTGTGTGTGTGTGTGTGTGTGTGTGTGTGTGTGTGTGTGTGTGTGTGTGTGTGTGTGTGTGTGTGTGTGTGTGTGTGTGTGTGTGTGTGTTACATACACTACATTTTCATAATAATAGTGCAAATGTTGTAACTTTAGCTTTACCGGGCCAGTACACCTTTAAGGGTGTATATATATGTTAAAGATTCTGTACCTGATATTTTTTTCTTCTATTTGGGCAAAATTGTTTAAACCCCAAATAATATATTTTAAAAGGAACACGCCGACTTTTTGTGACTTTAGCTTATTCCCCGTATCCCCCAGAGTTAGATAAGTCCACACATACCCTTCTCATCTCCATGCATGTCGTAACTCTGTCTGACGCACCCACCGCTAGCCTAGCTTAGCACAAAGACTGGAGGTAAATGGCTCCAGCTAGCTACTGCTCCCAATAAGTGACAAAATAACGCCAACATTTTCCTATAAACATGTTGTGATGTGTATAGTCACAGCGTGTACAAATAACAAGGTCACATGAGACATGTTTGTGGGGTTTGCGCACAAAAAGTATTCTCGTCGCTTGATAAACTTAAGGATAGCATAGTGTTGCTGTGTGGTTCTAGTGAATTATTATATTTACCGTAGTTATAGTATTTATTTAGTAAAATTGTGAATTGGCTTTTTTTTATATTAGTTTAAGTTTTAGTAAATGTATGTTCTTTGTCATTTTTATTAGTTTTTTTTGTAATTTCTATTTGTATTTACTAGCTTTTATTACAGTTTTAGTAACTTTGTTTTCAGATTTGTTTATATAATTTTATATTATATTTTATAATTAATTTTTTTCTAGCATTTTAATTTAACAAAAATGTATTTATTTTGTAGTTTTACTTTAATTTTGCAATATCAACGTTACTGGAACAGTAACAAATTCTCACTATATTTCTGGTGCAGCTTTTTAAGTGCGTGCAAATTACATTTCAGGAGTTATAGTGATGCTTGACTTCTTGAAGTCCACTAATTATAGTCTAAAGGATATTCAGAGACTCGGGCAAAGCAGACAAGCTGTTCTCAAGTGTATCATTTTATTTTTATTAATTTCAAACTGTTCTGTCACCCGGTTTCATCCGCAGTGTCTGTCTGTGGTCTGTGTTGGGTTTTGCTCTGAACACAACTGAGATAAACTTGAAGCCGCTTCAATAAAGTGAGATTTTTAGTTCTCAAAAAACGATCAAACACAGTCTTCCCTTTGATGCTTTGCTCATATTGTTTTGTCTCAGCCTTAGATGGATCATTCCCATATTTTTTGATGCATATTGCACAAAATGGCTTCATCTCAACAGCTAAAGGGCATTTTTGAGGAACAAAACCACTGGATTTGACGAAGTTTGAGAGGTTTTGTTTGAGGCACGTATAGTAGAAAGTTAATGAGAATCTTGAGTTTTGTTTTTGTTTTCATTTCTGTGAAGTAATTATTACTTTTGGACACAGACAGAAATTTAGGCCACAATGTTTTCACATTTTATCCTTTTCCCTTCTGAGTGCTATTGCACCTTTGGTGTTTGTGTGTGTTTGTGTGTGTGTGTGTGTGTGTGTGTGTGTGTGTGTGTGTGTGTGTGTGTGTGTGTGTGTGTGTGTGTGTGTGTGTGTGTGTGTGTGTGTGTGTGTGTGTGTGTGTGTGTGTGTGTGTGTGTGTGTGTGTGTGTGTGTGTGTGTGTGTGTGTGTGTGTGTGTGTGTGTGTGTGTGTGTGTGTGTGTGTGTGTGTGTGTGTTATTGAGTCAATTCATGTTTATTTATATAGTTTTGATGTTAATTTATATCGCTTTATACAAAATGCTTTAAAAAAGCTTTATAATAATAAACATAAAAAACAGTTGATATGGTTAGCTTAAACTATTATAACATTTTAATTGTTAATTGTAATAAAACTTAAGTAAAAGAAAAATATAAATATTAGATGAAAAACTTAAAGAACTTGAACAAAAATGATAAATGTTGCCTTGTCAACTAAAATAAGTTTATGTTGAGGGACTGATATTACTAAAACTCAAAGTAAATTTAAGTTAAATAGAAATATAAAAAACAAAAAAAATAATAAAAAAATGTCAAAAGCACAAAATTCTTAAAACTAAAATGAAAATATTAAAATAAAGCTAAATCAAAATATGAAATATTAAGTACAAATAAGTACAATTATATTGCCTGTATAAGTCAATTCAACTTTAAACTGACTAAAAATTTGATGAATCTGGTATAATTTATAAAATAAATTTGAAAATTGCTTAACTTATTTTGCTGAGATATGACTTATTCATCATATAATTTTTTATAAGAATCACAAAGTCTTTTAATTTCAGGAATCAGTCATTTTATTTATAATTACAACTTCAATTTAAACTGTAAAGCGGCTCTGCAGAAGATTACAGTCATTAATAAGTTAAATTATTCAAGTACAGCTAAATCAAATTCTAGTGTGTGTGTGTGTGTGTGTGTGTGTGTGTGTGTGTGTGTGTGTGTGTGTGTGTGTGTGTGTGTGTGTGTGTGTGTGCAACATTTGTAAAAACAAAAATTGTAAGATTAGATTAGAAGGGGCTATTTTGCTTCTATAACATAGCATGTCTAAAACATCCAAAATACACATTTAAGTTTTTGTTTTGTTTTTTGTTACACGTATCTATTTGCATCTGTACTTTTCAATTATAATACAAATACACTTCAATTATATTCTGAAGTTTTTTACTGAGGGATTTGTTCATATTTTATTTGCCTGATTTTTAGAGAATATTTTATTCCTAAAAACATGGTGACATTTTTTTTCCAGGCTGTTGACAGTATTTTATGATTCAAAAATCCCCAAAACCACTCTGTAAAAAAACCTTTAACTCTAACATGTCAACAAAATAAAACAAGATTTTTTAACTTGCCGTTTCCCAATGTTCAAATGTTTGCAAATTAGTGCATGTTTAATTAGATGATGCATCATTCACACATTTAAACATACTATTTCAGAAAAGTTGTAATGCAAAACTGCAATCTTAAAGGTGCTGTAAGCGATTTCTTAGAAATGCTGTTGAAAGTGGATCAAAACGAGCACCAAAACACAATCAGCCAATCAGCAGTAAGGGGCGTGTCCTCTCATCAGGGGGGAGGTGCCTGCGAGGCATAGAGACAGTGTATTTAGGCCACGCCCACCGGGACAATCCAACCGTCTCCATTGACTCTGCATTGCGAGAGGCTCCTCCTTGTCATTTCTTGCTTCTAACTAAAGACAGAAAAATGGCTAAAAGCTGCTGTGTGACGAGGTGTCCAGCAAACAAAGCTAAGAAACCCAGAAATACGTTTTTATAAGCCGTCGACCCCAAAAAACGAGTGTTTAAGGACTTAAAAGTGGATCAGGCAGTTGAGACGGAGCGTAACGTGTCTCATTACTCTGAGAACTAACGTACGCCCGCTGGAGGAGAACGTCATCGGCAACACAGGATCGCTTATCTTACAGAAATATAATATATAAAACTGACATTTGGATATTTGACTCACCAGTGACCAAATGTTTAACTCACTGCACACGTAACTGTGTTTTTAGTGCATACTGAGCGTCAGGATCCCACTATTTACCCATTCGTTCCAGCCTGTATCCACTTTTAAGTCCTTAAACACTCGTTTTTTGGGGTCGACGGCTTATAAAAACTTATCTCTGTGTTTCTTAGCTTGTTTGCTGTACACTTTGTCACACAGCAGCTTTTAGGGATTTTTCTGTCTTTAGTTAGAAGCAATAAATGACAAGGAGGCAGCCTCTCACAATGCAGTCAATGGAGACGGTTGGATTGTTTTCCACCCCCCGGTGGGCGTGGTCTTCAGATTATGACGCGTTACGCTCTGTCTCTATTGCGTAACGCGTCATAATCTGAAGACCACGCCCACCGGGACAATCCAACCGTCTCCATTGACTCTGCATGGCGAGAGGCTCTTCCTCGTCATTTCTTGCTTCTAACTAAAGACAGAAAAATGCCTAAAAGCTGCTGTGTGACGAGGTGTCCAGCAAACAAGCTAAGACACCCAGAAATAAGTGTTTATAAGCTGTCGCTAATAAACGCTAAAAAACGAGCGTTTAAGGACTTAAAAGTGGACACGTGCTGGAATGAATGGGTAAATTGTGGGATCCTGACATGCACTAAAAACTAGTAATGCACCGAAATGAAAATTCTGGGCCGAAAACCGAAACTGAAGCCGAAAATGGCTTCTTTTAAAAACTTTAATATATATTTATTTCGCTTAATTTTTAATGGATCTGAAATGAAAAATCACAAACCAATAGAATAATCATCAAACTTTTATTGACACTAACAGTTACATAACAAAACCTAAAATATTTTTAACAATAAATAAATATTATTATTCTTCAAGTTTTCTTCCATTAAATAAAATAGTTAAACTTTTGTGGGGGGAAAAACAATCCACAATTATCTGAATAACTGCACACAAAATCACAGAATGGCAGTGGGCCTATTAATAAACATAAAAAATAATTTACTTGCGTTGCATTTTAAATTTCTGTGCAAAACAATGCAAAACAACAGTGCAAAAACAGCGATAGAACTTAATCCAAACTCAAACTGTAAACAACATTTAAGCCTACAGTATGTAGCGTTAGGAAACCGAGTTGTGCAGTGCTATGCAAATTTTAATGTAACTATATACACAGAAAATTTGACTGCTGTTTATTTAAGGAAACGTGTCAGGTTTCTCTTTAAGAAACAAAAGTTGCTCAGCTTTTTGACAAGTTTAAATTTGACATTCATTTTCGGTTGACATTTTTGGCCTGAAACAGATAATGCCATTTTCGGCGACCGAAATTTCGGTGCACCCCTACTAAAAACACAGTTACGTGTGCAGTGAGTTAAACATTTGGTCACTGGTGAGTCAAATATCCAAATGTCAGTTTTATATATTATATTTCTGTAAGATGAGCGATCCTGTGTTGCCGATGACGTTCTCCTCCAGCGGGCGTACGTTAGTTCTCAGAGTAATGAGACACGTTACGGTCCGTCTCGACTGCCTGATCCACTTTTAAGTCCTTAAACACTCGTTTTTTGGCGTCGACGGCTTATAAAAACGTATTTCTGGGTTTCTTAGCTTGTTTGCTGGACACCTCGTCACACAGCAGCTTTTAGACATTTTTCTGTCTTTAGTTAGAAGCAAGAAATGGCAAGGAGGAGCCTCTCACAATGCAGAGTCAATGGAGACGGTTGGATTGTTTCCCCCCTGGGTGTGGGCGTGGCCTAAATACGCTCTGTCTCTATGTACCTATAGCAGGTTTTTTTCATTTGGGGGCGGAGCTATCAAGATAGGGGTGTGATCCTTTTGGGTATGGGCGTGTTTGTTTTGGTGATTTGACATATCAAAAGCCATTCTCAGAAATTGCTTACTGCACCTTTAATATACTGTTATTGACCTGAGGAAGTATATTAGTTTCAATTGATATATATTCACCTTCAGTTGCCTTAATCCGCTGGAGAAGCTTCATGTGGATTCCTGTGAAATGAACGAATCATGAGAGATGTGTTTTCACTGGGTTGTCGTTTCTGCATTAGGATGACGACACACACACCAGAATCGCTCGCTCGCTCACTCACTTCCTCTGTTCTTTATTCCTCTGCCAGAGAGTTTCTGTCTCCTGAGGTTTTTCTCATTCCCTGGTCGTCGTCCTCATCCTTTTTGAAATTAACTCTCTCTCACACTCTTTCTATTTGTCTCCGGGGTGAGAGAGAGAGAGAGAGAGAGAGAGAGAGAGAGAGAGAGAGAGAGAGAGAGAGGGAGAACGAGAGAGAGAGAGAGAGAGAGAGAGAGAGAGAGAGAGATTTGGACGGACAGAAAGAGAGAAAGATTAATATGCATTGATGGAGGAGGATAAAGAAAGGAGGACTGTGTGAGAGAGAGAGAGAGAGAGAGAGAGAGGGAGGAAGGATCTATGATGTGAGCGCACACACACACACACACGCTGAACTACCGTCAACAAACACACGTTTCGCTCTGATCTGAGCGAGTTGCTGTCTCATGCTACAGGTGTGTGTAGCCACAGACGCAGTTATGGGTCTCATCATGGGAACCTTCTCCATGCAGGGCAAGCAGGACAACTATCGCAAAGGTAAGCGGACTGTGCATGCTTGTGCAGTCAAATTTAACAATGCTTTCTACATTATTATTATTTTTTCACATGGAAAACTTGCTGGTATGATGCTAGGGCTTTGTTTTGGGGTTGCTAAGGTGTATTTTAGTACATGGCTGTGTGGTTGCTAGGTGGTTGTTTACTGCGTGTCTGTGATCCTCTGGTCATGATTACTGGGTTCCTCCGATGTGTGTCTGTGGGATTTTTATTTTATTTTTTCACTCGTTTCAATTTTGTTGGTTTAATGATATGCAATTAATAAAACGTGAAGTGCATTAATCTTTGCAAACAAACGTGAATGAGAGAGAAAAATGCGTTTGTGCTCTTGTTTAGTAGGAGTTTGTTTGTGTGTCTTCAGGATAAAACAATGGTTAGTCATGAATGTTATTCATTCATAGATCTCTCTCTCTCTCTCTCTCTCGCGCGCGTGTGCGCGCGGACGAGACGTTGTGTAAATACACAATGAGCTGATGGTCTATGAAAGGTTATGGTATTCACTCTAGCATTTAATCACCCGCTATCTATCTCTGAGAGAGAGAGAGTGTGTGTGTGTGTGTGTGTGTGTGTGTGTGTGGGTGCGCGTGTGTGCGTTTGTGTGTCTTGATGATAATCAGAAATTATACAGACCGTATGCGCCACAGAAACCAGCGCGCAGCCATCTTTACAATTTTGAGTTTGAACTTCTGGTAGCTCTTGTCAAAGAGTAATTAGCGTAGCTGATGAAGTGGATTTACTTATTGTAGAGTTAATTAAAGTTATCATTAGAGTATTGTAATGTTTGAAGCGGATGTCATAACAAATGTAAGTTAGACCGGGAAGATTTTAAAAACGGGCGGTTCATTAATAATCGGTAAGATCTTACCTTCATGTTGTGGAAACACAAACCGGAAGACAACACAACGAGCGCTGAAAAGGGGCGGAGCTACAGAGGATTATGTGAGGACTGGATTAAATTATAAATTAAAAAGTTTATATATGTGTATAAACCTTTTGCCACACCCAATGTCCGGTGACTTAAGAAAATGTGCCATAAATCATTTTTATACAATAAAAATTCACAATTCTCCATTTCTATTTTGATACCACAGCTAAAACTACTAGCCTAACTAGTAGTAGGTGTGTGTGTGTGTGTGTGTGTGTGTGTGTGTGTGTGTGTGTGTGTGTGTGTGTGTGTGTGTGTAAATAATGGAACCAAAAGGATAAAGAAATTATTTTACAAAAGGTCAAATGTAATGTGTTGTGTCGTTATACAGTATAGCTTAAAGTTTGAGATTAAAACTGTATTTAAAGGTGCTGTATGTAACTTTTTTACCTCACAAAATACCATAATATGTTTGCATATATTTAGGAAACATGCTAAGTTCAGATACTCGTTTCTCTGAAAAACACTTCTACAGACAGTATTATTTTATTTATTATTTTTGTTGTCAGTCGGTTTTTGTTTTTGGTCTGTGTGACTCCGCCCACTGCCAGTTCAGCCAATAGTATTTCGACACCCCGGGATGCCAGTTGGCAGGAAACACAGCGTATCGCAGCCATGGAAACGAGCAAACAAACTGGGTCAGAGATTGCAGATTCCACACAACCTAAAAACCCTCGATATCTGTCTGAAAATCGCAATGAACGAGAGCATATTAAAACGCGGATAAATCAACCCATTAACTTACAGTCTCTAAGTCTCCTTGGCTTTCATCGCAATTGCGCTCGTTCCTGTTGCGTGTCCTCAAATGGCAACCCGCGTGAGCATCGAGAAACAACGATCTTCGATATTTTGAATTTGGACTGCAGTACCTATTTCGACCACTAGCTGTCATTCTTACAAACTGCACCTTTAATAAGTGACCTTTTAAATGGTCCTTTACATACAATTGCAGACCAGAGTGGATTGAATGATGTCGGTATGAACAGTCAGTCTTCATCTCTAACTCCGTAATGAATGTATCCATAGCAACAGATTTCCAAAGAGAATGTAAGTTGCACTTTCTTTTATGAATTTTTTTGCACTGATGCTATGGTGTTCTGGCTGGTTACCAGGGTGTTGCTATGTGGTTGTCCCCTTTTTCAGTGGAACTATTTCCAGTATTTTTTTATTTATTTTTTTATCATCATATACAAATGTTGATTATGTATAAAACAATTTACGTTTATTACAAAATATGCATAATGGATACAAACATTTCAGTATTTTGAGTGTATAGGGAGATGGACTCGACTAAAGCCCTATTCGCACGGGATAAGTATTACCTGGTGACCTCTAGTCATTTGTAATAATTGCGGAGATTGTCTGTGATCTTAATCCCACACGAATCGGCAATGTCTGTATTTGGAAAGTAAAATTTCCCCCTCAAATGACCTTCCATATTTCGGCGAACACCGAGGTCCTGTGATAATATTAGTCCCGTCCCGTGTGAATCGGCATCTCTGTGATTTGGTGGGGTCATATATACTTTTTTCAAGGTTTTTGTTTCCTGTGGGCTTTTTATCCATCTTTCGTGAAGAATAGAGGCGTTGGAGTGTTTTGATAGTATTTTGGGTGCTGGGTAATATCAAAGTCCTTTTAGGCAAGTCGTGCCTCTCGGCCGCCATCTTGGCAACGCCTCCGGGCAGCTATTTCGGACAAACAAGACCAGGCTCCTATCTAAATGAATGGGCAGAGAGTCAGAACTGCACTTCCACTGGTCACCGGGACATAACAACTGCATGTATAGAAACAGCAGTAAAATATGATAAAAATCGCTGATGACTTTGCCCCAAAATAAGGTTTAAAACGCCTTTTTCCCCACAGGTTATACTTTTACTACGCATGCGTCAGTGGAACCAGACGATAGGCTTAAATGTTTCCCGGCGTGACTGTTAAAAGCAGATGATTGGCTTTCCAGCGGGAAGGGCGGGACATGTGCATACAACCGCCATCTTTGTCGTTACGGGTTTTCCTTATATAGTTGTATTGAGGATTGAGGTAGGGATGTTAACCGATGACCGTTTGACCGATGGTTAACCGTATCAACGTTAACCGATCAAAGTTGTCGGTAATCTCTAAATTAGGCTATTATAGACAGTGGACTATACGCTACTACAGTTAGCCATCTCATTCCAAGATCTTTTTGTGTGAAGTGAACAAATCCCTCACACTCAATTTTTCATAACTCTCCTGTTTGTACTTAATAAACTAATAAAAACATTTGGCGCGAGGTCACAGCGTTTGGGTTCGCGCGCTCACAAGGTTTGCGAAAAGTAAAGGCCACAGGCTAACACACTCGAGGTTAGAGCCAGGGCAGACGACAGGAGGAACCGTGCAAAGAAAAGTAGTGTGTGGGACCATTTCACCAAACAGAATGACACAGATGTAAGTTGTGTGATACTACAGTGCTTAAATATGGAAATACATTACATCTACATTTCAGTGGTAACAGATAAGGTGATGATGATCATCATCTTTCTTTATTATTGTTAGCACTACCTCAAACTAAAGTCTCTTCGGTTCGGAGCTGTCATTTTCTTAAATGAGCCGCGGCAATGTTTCAAATGAGCTGCTAACGCTAGACAAACGCCTTTATTTTCAACACGATCACCTTGTACCCAAACCATTTCGAAACTAAGGAGCTATTTGTCCTCCGATTACATACAAGCTCCTCGGTGTGTGTGAGCGGGAGGCAGAGCGGCAGAGAGATGCGACAGAGTTGCGAAATTGCAGGCGCGGATCGAAATGGCTGTTATTTCATATAGCGTATTTTAAAGGGGTCATGACATGAGAAACCAAATTTGCCTTGATCTTTTGGTATATAAGAGGTCTTTGTACCATTAAAACGTCCTGCAAGTTTCATAGCTTAAGACGTCCTCCCCATTATAAACGAATCATTTATTTAATCAAGCTCTAAATACAGCTCGTTCTGGATCCATGGTAAGAAGTGACGTCACGGTACGAAGTGACGTACCAGCGTTTGCATATAGACCGCCTCCAGCGCAAGACAACTACGCTTAAAGCGCAAGGCAACTACGCTTATTTCGTATCATTGTCGCGCCCGCGCGCCTCACAAGTGTTCAGTCGACGGACAGCGAGTGGGTCTGTGTACAGGGAAATTACGATGCCGCAGATGTGCTGTTCCTGGCTGTGGACAAACAACATCTTTGAATACGCTGCGAAAGATCCAGTCGTCAGGGAAAAATGGATGCACTTTATTTTTTGCGGACGTCTCAGTCACGGCAGTGTTTAGTTTAAGCGTTTGTTCTATACATTTGAAGGATGACTGTTTTGAGAACAAATCCCAAAATGATGCTGGCTTTGTCAGAAAACTGTTGCTCAAAGATAAGTCCGTGCCGACTATTCTGGGCTCAACAACGACGACGCAAACTGTAAGTAATGTATTTAAAACTTTAAACTCCTTTTTAAATACGCCGAATCCGCAAATGTTCTGGCTGGGGGCGTTAATAATTGATGCATAGACACTGACGTTAGCCAATCATAACAGTGGGCGTTAACACTGAACTCTTAAAGGGGAAACACCCCCAAAACAGACTGTGTGAATCAGAGGATGAGAAACAGGGAAAAGGTCATAAATCACTACATTTTAAAAGTTTTTTTGTAAAAAAAACTATAGTAATACTATATTTGCACCTAAGGGAACATAATAATAATAAATAAAAAAAACATGTCATGACCCCTTTAAACTAATCGGTTAACCGGTTTCAACCGGCTAATGAGGCTCGGTGGTCGGTCAAGAAACCTAACCCTAACCCTAACCAGCACCAGCTCTGCCTTGGTGGAAAAGGGGTATTATATAAATTGTCTGAATGATTAGAGCATGTGGTAATATATGTGGTAAGGAACATTCTTCTGTGTATGATATATCATAAGCTAGACCTATAACGACAAGACATTTCCAGGCAATAGCACATTGACATCATATCCGGGAGATAAGTCAGTAATTTCGAGTAAAATCACAAGCTTCGCTTATCCCGTGTGAATGCGCCACACGAAATTCAGATTTGATTTCTAAATCACACGAGGTCCCCTGATAATACTAATCCAGTGTGAATAATAATAGGGCTTAAGTCATTCGCAGTGCTTCATGGGAGTGGGCGGAGCTAAAGAGCTATTTTATAGCTTTTTTTTTCCCCGACTCTCTGATTGGTGTAAGCTTGTAAGTTTTTAAGTAGTTGCTTTGATTATTGAGTGTGTGTGTTTGTCATTGAGTGTGTGTATGTACGACGTTCACCGCAGATCTGAGGCTGTGGGCTGCATTAGCATTCAGATCACTGTCGGGATCCAGACACACACACACACACACACACACA
>NC_136887.1:33404445-33406445 GCF_949152265.1 Phoxinus phoxinus | reverse complement strand
AAAATTTTAGGTTTTACAGACTTAATTTAAAATTTACAGTAATTAACCGTACTTCATTATCTGATATAATGTTAATTTACCAACCTGTTGAAGTATTAATATCTGTTTTGTACCATACACTGACAACCACCAATCACAGCAGTGATGAGAGTCACCATGATCAATCAAAACTCATCACAAGCAGATCTTCCATAAGTAAGTTAATACTAATATATAGATTAAGCTGCACAGTGTCATTCACACACACATTTAACACCATCATGATAACACATGAATTTAAAAAAATGCAATAAACATTAATTTAACAACATTAAATGTAACATAAAACCCTAATGTGCATAACTAATTAGAAAAAAAATAAGAAAACTATGAAGAAACATAGTTATCTCAACAAAAATACATCAAATGTGAAGTGTGGGAATGTCAATTTACGTTTTTTTCACTGTAAATGGTAAATTGAGGTATATAAATATTTTTACGGTATTTTACTGTAAAATTACATTAAATGTACCATTAGATCGATCAGTTAGCCTATTTACCGTATATAGTAAGGAAACTTTCTGTTAATCAATTTTTACAGTCTTTTACCATTTGTGTAGTATTTTCTTCTAAAACACTGTTTTAAAAGAAAATATATGAACATATATTGAAATATGAAAATATTTAGAACACATATGCAGTGGAAACACTCCCAATTAAGTTTATTTGGATCCTTGAAAAACAATATTTTAGCAATGTAAAAGCTACTTCAAGGATCACAAAGGTTGCAAAAACATGGGTGGTTTTAGCATAGTGGATGTCTAAACTAAAAATCCATATTCTTGGTAATATCACGGCACATTTGATAGTTGTTTTTGTATGTGGATTGAGATATAAGCTGTTATGTGGAGCCAGTTTACTCCCACTGGAGGAATCGAACACAACAGAAGCTGAGATGTTGAATAGTGTGGGAATTTTCTTTTGTAATATTTAAACTAGTTTACCTTATTGAGTTCTTTATTAGTATGGAAGAAATCAGAAGTTCTGCTTTTTATTATGTTTTAATGTCAGCCATTTACACTTTTATTATAAGTGAGAACAGAGGAAGAGCAAGAAGTTATTATATGCCAGATTCAAACTCTCAGCGTCTGAGCTTAATCACTAAAATTGAATATAATATTATTTGTCTTTTACAAAAAAAACATTTTTTTTTCATTTTGTGGTGCAAAAATTGTATTTTATTTATTTATTTATTATTATTAATTGTTATATAACTTATATTTTATTATTATTGTTGTTAATAATATTATTATTACTGTTATTAATAACAATAATATAATTACATTTAATAAAATGTATTATAATAATACATTTTATTTGAAATGTAATTATAGCCTAATTGTTCTTAATATAATATTTATTATAAGAATAATATTATTAAATTAAATTATTGAAATAATAATAATTATTTTAACTGTAATTATAATGTTAATGATAATAGTAACTTATTACATAACATTATTTTTTGTGTTGTTTATATTATTGACAATAATATATAATATTAATAACTATAATAAAATGAGCTTAATTTAACAATAATTATTATTATTATTACAATAATTATTATAAAAACCTATTTAAATGCATAACACAATAATTTTGACATCCAGTAATTTTACAAAAATGTCCATAAACCCTTAAAACACAACCTAATGTAACGTTTAATTAAAATACAGGTAAAACACACCTGTAAAAAAAAAAAAAAAAACAATATGGAAAATTCCTTCATATTTATATACACTACACTGTGCCCTATTTTTACAGACTTTTTTTTATAGTGTGTGTAACACAGGTTACATTTTTGAAAAGCATTGAACACTCCGGATGGTGTATGGTTACCCATAGCCAACATTTGATTGATCATTGAGGTCCTTGTTCAATTAAACAATTGATATTTGTGATATTTTGAGAGAAAAGTGTTTTTTAAAATAAAAAGAAAACACTCCATTATTAATTTTTTT
>NC_136887.1:33379445-33399445 GCF_949152265.1 Phoxinus phoxinus | reverse complement strand
GTTTTAAAATCTTAACCGATTGTGAAATCAGGCGCTCATTAGTGTAAGTAAGTGTTCACACATGAGTGACACAAAGCTCAAAGCGCTTTAGAGCCCGTTTACACCCGTCCACTTGTGATCCACATTTTAATACCAGGTGTAAACAGGGCCTTGCTTTTCTCTAATGAACTTTATGCACAGCTGCACTACTTCCTGAACTTTAGCCAGCTCCTTTGTTTCCTGTCTGCCATTATTGGACAAACTGATTAATCCAGGTGTGTCTGATTATTGTGGTTGGTCAGGCACACCTGGATTAATCAGTTTGTCCAATAATGGCAGACAGGAAACAAAGGAGCTGGCTGAAGTTCAGGAAGTAGTGCGGCTGTGCATAAAGCCCATTGCCATAATTTATTGCCGCTTGTGTTTGTTATAAAAGGTGCAAAATGTTGCAGTTTTTGTCAGCCTCTTCATCCATGTCTCATCAACACAAACCCAACTGGGCAGAACAAGTCGGTGCAACCGAGTATCTGTGTAATAAGTGGGATCATATGCAATCATAGCATTAAGATAAACCCCTTCATGCTTATGCCTATCAGGGCTTATTTTACTGTAATTATCCCTTACATAAATGATCCACTGGAATCATATCTCATAATTGTGTGCGATAACTCTTGAACTCGTCTCAAGTGAGTTCAATCTTCTTCACTAAAAATAATTATTTATTAAAATATAATAAATAATTGTATTTTATTATTTAATATTACTTTATTTAATAATTCTTTATTAAAAATAAATAGTTACAATAGGGGTTTTCCCAGAACCATTTTTGGTTCCCCAAAGAACCTTTCAGTTATTAAAAGAAAAAATAATGTTATTAGTGTGAAGTAAGCCTGTCACAATAACTACTTTTTGTTGTGCGATATACAGGTGAAACCCGAGAAATTTGAATATCATGCATAATTTATTTCAGTAATTCAACTTAAAAGGTGAAACTAAATATTATATAGACTCATTACATGCGAAGTGAGATATTTCAAGCCTTTATTTGTTATTATTTTGATGATTATGACGTACAGCTTATGAAAACCCCAAATTTAAAATTAGAATATTGTGAAAAGGTTTTCATATCATGTTAATAACATAATGGGCGATATATTGTCACCAAATATTATTGTGCATATATCGTGCGATAAATTGATGTATTGATTATTGCGATTATTTGCACTAGTATGAAGAACATTTTAATAATAAAAATAAAAAAAATGTTTTCCACTATAAAGAACCTTTCTAGTTGAATTGTAGGAAACCTGTGCACTATATATGCATTCTCATATTTCATAACCGTATATGAAACCGTATGCATTGATTGACAGTATTTTGAACACATCACCCTGCTTAGGTTCAGACCTTTTATCTGAAGAAGACCTATTATGTTATACTTAATTAATCCTGTGGTTTCATTTTATGATGATTCATGACTGTTCATTAATAATTAACGACGGTGTCATTTCAAGTCATTGGGATGCTAATGAATCAGCAGGAGGGTGTCGTAATTTAGGCGCTCTTATACATTGACGTTCTTGGCAGATGTTTCCTCACGGTTGATAAGAAAACATGCACTTCATCTCTTTACGCTTTAAGTCTATGTATAAAGTATGTTAGGCAGCAACAGAAGACGTCACTCGCACCTATTTTTGGGTACTTTTTGGTATTGAACAAAATGTACAGTATATTTCTCTCAGGTTGTCCACCATCTTGGGTGAAACTTTTCATTTATGTTGTTGCAGTGCATTCTGGGATGGTGCATTAAGGATGAATGCTTTATGTTTATGATTTTTGGCTTAAAGAATAATTCAAGGCATTATGTCAATTTTGTCGACCTTTTAAATCAGCCTTCGAAGTGTGAGGTGGTAAATCTCACAAACCTCACAAAATCAAGTAAAAAAGAGAAGTGATAAAGAATTGCATAAATTAAATGAATAAAAAAATATTTTTGGCCCATTAAGATTTTTTTTTTCATTGAGTTTTTTATTTTGTTGTTTTCAATATTGATTCACATTATTGTAATTCATGAGTTGAAGTCTTCAGAAATTTCTTCCATTATGTATATATATATATATTTTTTAAATTACAATAAAAAACATTAAATTATTTAAAAAACTAGAAATACAATTATAACAGGTATACATTTATTTATTTTTATTTACTTATTTTAAATTTAAGGGGGAAGGTGCTTAATTGTCAATAAAATTAAAAAAAAATCTATATATTTAAAAAAAAATCTTAATTATCCTAAAGAGTTTAATTTATGGTTAATTTTAGGGGGCAAAAATTAACCCAGATATTTCTTTATTTTGTAATTTTCGATATAGATTCCTCTTTATTGTAATTCGTGAGTTTAAGCCATCAGAAATTTCTACTATTATTTATAAATATTTTTTGAAATTAGAAATATAATTATAACACACACACACACACACACATATATATATATATATAGCAGGGAGCTTGATTGACTGGTGATCTGACCAATCATACTTCGCCATCCGCCATTTTGTCCGACAAAGCAGTCAGGAGAGTTAGTAGATTAACATGGGAGGATTTGAACTTGAGAAGCGGACTGTAGGCTACTGACGTCTTTCCGCGGTTAAAACAACATTCCTTCTGATGTTCATTCATGTTTATTTGATGCTATAAATGAACTAGAAGGAAGAGATGATCGGTTCACGAGCAGCTTTAACTGAGGCGATCTGTCACACACATTAAAGAGCCACAAAACGCTATTTATTGTTTAAATTTCTTTTAAAAAATGACAAAATTTGAAAGGTGAGACTTTGTTTAATGTGTTTAATTACAAAAGTAACTGCGTTGTCACTCTCCTCTCTGCTCCGCGATGTATTTTTATGTTCATTGCGTGAGAACATGGTGTGTGTGAGAGAGCTGTCGGACATAGCGACAGTAACTAAGGGGGGCGGGGTTTTTTTTGCGAACGGTCAAACGATTTAACAAAAAAAAATGTTTAGGTGCTTAATTGTCTTTCAAATGTCAAACAAAAATATTTACAAATCTAATTGTAACAAATCTTGACCCAAATATATTTTTTTCATTCAAAATATAATTCATTACACACACATAAATGTAGTGAGGTAATAAAAAACGACCCAGACATGTTTTGGTGAGATGGAGAGTAAAGATGAACAAGTGCGTATGTGGGAAAGAGCGAGAGAGAGCGAGAACGAGTGTTTGAGGAGGGAGGGGTGACGCAGAAAGCAGCAGTTGGAGGCAGGAGCGTTAAGATTAGACTCAGAAGAGACGGAATGATGCTTGGACAGAGAAACACAGCGAGCGACTGATAAAAACGCACGTGACGGACACACGCGCACATACGACTGTTACAACATGGGGGCGGTTGTCGGTACATTGAGCTTACAGACGAGACAGCGACGACCATCAAGAGGTAAGAGTCTGTCTGTCTGTCTGTCTGTCTGCCTGTCTGTCTGTCTCTCACGCACACAGACAGCTAGACCGAGAACTTCACATATAGCCTAACGTTACCAGACTCAAACTGCGTGTGCATCCTTGAATAACATGCCTGAATGTCTAGTTGTATGTGCATCCTTCAATAGCATGCATGCATGTGTGTGTTTGTATGTATGTGCATGCATCCTTGAGTTGCATGCATGCGTGTGTGTGTGTGTGTGTGTGTGTGTGTGTGTTTTCAGTAATTAGATGACTCACACACATCCTCTCTGAGCTGTGCAACAAGTGCCGTTTGACTGACGCCAGTGTTTCTGCTCTTTAATAAAGTAAACGCTGAAACACGCACGCATTACGTGACTCATGAAGCTGCGTAGTGTTTTTGATGTGAAGCGAGTTAACAGCTTGCAGAAGAGCAGAGAGCGTGCGTGTGCGCGCGCGCGTGCGCCCGTGTGTGTGTGTGTGTGTGTATTTTGATGTCGGGTCATGTATGCATATGTGTTTGAAACTCTACTCGCACACCCGCTCCGTTCCCGCCTGTTACCTTGGAAGCACTGTTGTCATGGTAACGGGGCGATGGCAAAGTGGTGTGTTTTTGTGTGCACGTCTGAAGGGTCCCGACCCATCGCTCATGTCCGAGAGAGAGAGAGAGAGAGAGAGAGAGAGAGAGAGAGAGAGAGAGAGACATCAGCACCTGTTGTTTTGTCTTCAGTGTTCACGCAGTGATCTGAGCAGAAGATATAGGCTACATTAAAGGAATAGTTCACTTAAAAATAATTTTTTTGTCACCGTTTAGGCTACTCACCCTCAAGTTGTCTTACACCTGTATGAGTTTCTTTCTTCTTTCTCCTGACAAAATAAGATATTATAATGTGGCTATTTAAACAGTTGCTCAATTTACTTCCAATGTAGGAAAAAAGCAATGCGGTCCATCAACTGTCTGGTTACTGACTTATTATTCTTCAAACTATCTTCCTTTGTGTTGAGCAGAAGAAGGAGATTCATATAGGCTAGTTTTAAAACAACTTGAGAATGAGTCAATTTTTATTTAAGTGAGCTATTCCTTTCAGTTTTTCTTAAGCTGATTGGAAATGTTTTAATATGATATTAGGGTTACACAATATTGAAGAAAAGTGCGTTAAATAAATAATGCTATGCGATCCGATATTGCTTTAAGTGTGTAAAATAAATGTAAAATATGTACATGTATTTAAAAACTGAAAATGATATGTGTTTCACATTCTTTTTGTGAGAAGAAAGCATCCCTACACCTTCTGAAAGTGAACAGCAGTGTTTTATTCTAGCATTACGTAAAAAGTAAGTATCATTTTAATGTCAGTGTGAACCAGGGGGTTTAGGGTCTCATAGGCCTACATTAGGCTTATGTGACAACTGAATAATCAAATGTGAAAATATGTATTAAATACTGATTCTTATTAAAGCTACAAAAGTTAGTCAGTCAAAAGCAGTGAGTGATTTAGTCTATTTTTGATTTAATAATGTTAAGCACACTAGGTGACCAGATGTCCCGAAATCTAAGCTGTTGTCCCGAATCCTGAATCCTGCCGAAAATTATAAAGCAAAATTTTAAATAGTTATTGTCTGATAAAACATTAAAAACTGTCCGTGGGGGTTGAGTCCTCCTGCTGGCTGCTCATTGGCTGCAACATCTTTTTTGTTTATTTTTTTAAGATACTAATACTTTTTTTAAGCGGACAGCCAGTCGTAAAGGAGTGATTGATTGGCGGCACTGTGTGCAAAAAAATACTTCGGCCTAATGTCTGATGTCGGGTTACACAAAATCATCTACACAATTATTTAGTTTTCTTATTTAATGACCGACAATTTAGTTGTAATAATAGTTTTGCCATAAGGCTTATTAGTGTAGCCTGAAAGGTCTGATTTACGCACTGTTACAACTATCTTCTTTTTTTTTCACAATGACATTTGCATTAATTTTTATTGATTTTAATGTTGTATTTTTGTGGCAGACTAAAGATTAATGACAGACTGTTGATCTTTGAATAAAAAATATCTTTGGTTCAGGTTTGAAATTCATTATAGGCTATGTAGTCTAATATCATAGTAGGCCTGTCGCCGTCCGTCACCCCCCCCCCCCCCCCCCCATATTTAATATGGCCAAATACACATAACTTATATAATATGTATTATACATATACTTATGAGCTGCGGGAGAGAGCTGAATTCAGGATTACGTGCTTATGTTCACACAGAACATGTTTTTCCATTCCACTGCTCTTCTCTTCTCTTCTTTTCCATTATTTGCCAAAGCTAACTCTGCGGTCAAGTTAAAATAAGTTCAACTTTTCAAAAAAGCGTCTCTAGACCTTGTGCTTTTGTTTTCGTTCCTCTGACCATATTGTGCAGCCCTTATTTATACCTTTTGAAAGGGTTTTTAATCATGATCCAAATTTAGTTTTAGATTTTTTTAGGAAAATGAGTTTTGAAATATCCTTAAAGGATAATTCTGGTATTTAACACCTTGAGTCTATATTGTAGTTTGTTTTGGATGAACAAGAGTGGTGGACAACATTTTTTTGACAATGGTTCCTCTCTCGAGTTTTTGACTATAAAAGAATTGGCCATGGACCCATTTAACATTGGAGTCAATGGGCATGTCCGAAAATGTCATTAAAACAGCCAATAATGTTCGTTTACAAAACTGTTAAACTCACCGAGTGGTTAGTGGTGTTCGTTGATGATTATAAACAATATATCGTCGCAATATATGATTCCAATCCGTTTATTTTGCTATAGTGGAACTATTTTTTCAGAACCGTGTAACTTCCGCTCAATATTTGAATCTGAAGCGTTAGCACACTCCCGACCACTTGATGGCGATAACCGATGTTTATGTCTCGCGGGACACTCACGGTCACAGTCGAGTTCAACTTCATATTGCACTGGTCAGTGGTCACGTCTTTCAATATTTTCAAGGTTTTGTTTGTTTATTTCGCTTACTCTTCCGGAGCACAGTTGCTCTGCTCGCTAGCCTTATGAGAAACGGAAGCGGGCAAAAAGACTACATCGACCAAATGTAAACAGCCCGCTTTCCGTTTCCGGTAGCGCATTTATATTAACGAGCACTCAGTCCTTCAACAGAATTCAATGGGATTTTACAAAATGACGAATAAAACACGACAGAAACTGTATTTCGCAACACTTTTTGTTTCTGGAACATCAACGAACACCACTAATCACTTGGTGAGTTGCACAGTTTTGAAAACTAATGTTAAAGGTTGTTTTAATGACATTTTCGGACATGCACATTGACTCCAATGTTAAATGGGTCCATGGCCAATTCTTTTATAGTCAAAAACTCGAGAGAGGAACCATTGTCAAAAAAATGTTGTCCACCACTCTTGTTCATCCAAAACAAACTACAATATAGACTCAAGGTGTTAAATACCGGAATTATCCTTTAATAAGAACATAGAATAATCAATTATTAAAGCAACAAAGAGACTAATTACAAGAAATAGGACAAATAACTACAATACAACAAAGACACAAATGAAATAGGCACACCGCGGAACTTTTGGCCACTAGGGGCGCTAGACCTGTAACTTTCACGTCTAGTGCCCCTAGAGGCCACAAGCGCCGCAGAACTGTCGCAAAAGTAAAGAAGACATCCACTTAATAAATGAATTGCACAAAAGTGAACAGAAAATAACTGGTCCGGTAAGTCGCATAGACCAGGGGTGCCCAACCCTGCTCCTGTCTGTCCTGCAGAGTTCATCTCCAACCCACTTCATCAAACACTTTAATTTTCAAGCGATCCTGAAGACGTTGATTGTTTGCTTCAGGTGTGTTTGATTAGGGTTGGAGATAAACTTTGCAGGACAGTCGATCGGCAGGAGCAGGTTATAGACGTTTTGTACCTAAAACTAAGTTGTTATTGTGCTTGTTTTGGAGTCATCTTATCTTTAGATCGGACTTACGTCGTCTTATTTGTGTTTTTCCTGTAGCAAACTATGAATTTGAATCTAAAATCATATAAGCCTCTAATAATAGACATTTGTATCTAAAATCATATAAGTCACGAATAATACACACATAAGTTATATGAATGTGTAAAAGGACAAACAAACTGAAGCCTACAAATAACGGCAGTAGGTTTTGACATATCAGTTTTGTTACACGAATTCCCGACTTCGCAGTAAATATTACATTATAGCCTATATTAGGGCTGGGCGATATGGCCAAAAAAAAATATCACAATATTTGTTTTGATATCAGTCGATATCGATAATTATCGATAAATGTCAAATCTTTATTTATTTCAAGTTTAAAGACAGATTTTTACTCCAACGTGAAAGCTGTAGAAACCAGAGCGTTGTGTTTTTAAACTACTCTTTATTGTCAGAACATATCATGACAAACACTTGCCAAACAGGTGAACATTCACAAATCCGAGGTAGAACATTCAAACATTTGACATTTTTCCTTAACAAAATAAATATCTTTATTTCAGTAGTATTAGCTTGAGTTAGGATGCAGATTTACTTTATACAATTTATGTTCATTAACAAAAACAGTAACATCTGTTAAAAAAAAGTAACAACATTATTTTTATTTGGTAAAATGTAATATTCTTTAGTTTTATTAAAATTAACCATTGGTCATCCAGCATCATGCATTTAGATCATGATAACCACAGATAAAATGTAACTTTATGGTTTCTATGGTATTTATGAAAACCAGTAGCCTAAATACATAATTATACAAAAACTAATTATATTCCATTAGTCCTTTAATACATTGTCTACATTAATAATATTATACAATTCAATATATATATATATATATATATATATCTCCCACATTTCATGGTGCAGTTATTACTAGGCTAACGTTACAGTAACGTTAAATCCGTAAATGATGGGAATGTGTAGACGGAAAAGCCTTCTGACTGTATCGTTGCGCACAGTGCTTCTCCTATTCGTCAGCGCCGCTTCATCTGCCTTTAAACTGGTTTAAATCACTGAGACGTGTGTTCCTCGCTGAATTCAAGCACTTCTCACTGGATCTAGTGACCGAGACCGATCAGAGTAAACGCGTCTGCTCGAGTGAACTCGCGCTGCGCTGCCGTTTGGACTTTGAGCCGAGCGGATAAACGGTCCGTGTGGCGCGCGGTTCAAATGAGATTCGTTCCGCTTTTGGCGCAAAAATATTATCGAACATTTATCGAACTCTTGATATCGTTTTATCGAGAGAAATTATATCGCGATAATTATCGTTATCGTTTTATCGCCCAGCCCTATTATATATCCACTTTTATGCCGATGTTTATGTTTTATTTTCAGTCATCATTGTCTTCGCCCCTTGAATAATCTTCCGAGTCCCCTCCCGAAACAGGAGGAGGACGCGTAGGACGACGAGGGAGAGCCGGGGAGAAACAAGAGAGCCTCTTGTTTCTCCGCGAGCACGATCCCTCTCGCGTTTTCTCTTTCTTGCCTCCTCGGGAGCAGTTTTAAACTTTTCCTTGCCTCAGCCATGGCCAAGTCGAGCAGGCGGAAAAATAGTGGCAAAAGCGTTAGCTCCTTGAGCATACAGTATCAGAGCTTGTGGTCACGTGACGGTCGTAAAGTGATTCGTTCTCCAGGTCACATGACCTGTCCAAAGACGGTCCGTCTCCTCCAAACTTACATAGGCGGTATTTCAAGAGGGCAGCCCCGCTCGGAGCATTGATAGTGTCAAACACTGTATATTGGCCTGAGGAATCATTTAAAATAACTCATATGCTTCAACTCTTTAGGTCAAAAGTTCCACGGTGTGGCTTTAAATAAGTTTAAGCACTATATATAAGAAATATAGGCTACCGCATACATATTTATGAATAAAGACATAAAAAAACTACACAGTGTACCTTTAATTGTATAAAATCACTTGTTTTTAAACCGCAATGCTTAAAAACGCATGTAAAGCTTTTGTGACCGCACAGCAATGTCAAGTAAGAGTAACCAGGATACGAAAGATCAAAATCTCTACCGGCATATCGCCCACCCTTAGTCCAGATGTTAGAAGAACCATAAAAACATTTAAATTTACAGACATGAGTATTTTAAAAAACAAGAAAAGAAAGGGAAGACCTTTGATAGCAGGCATTAGACTTGAAAAATTGAGTACTAATATTTTCAATTAAATGCAGTAAATTAATAAAAATTGTTCATGTTTCTGACAGTTCAAGAGCCAAGTCTTTATCAGCGAGTAAAGATGTTGTAGGAAGTACGCTTTTCTTATTTCAATTGGTATAATATTCCACAAAACATAATTGACTAAATGAATTACATATATTTTTTATATATATTACTATTACTCAAGTATAGTTTTCCCCATGAAAACAGCCAAATAAGTTGGCATGACATTAAAAAAACAAACAATCAAATCCAAATTGGAGCGTTTACATGTTTTAGAGCGGAAGTCACACATGAATTTAGTTAATAATATGCTGCTTCAGTCAGGTAAAAATGAGCAAAATGAGGCAAAGCATGAGGAATATGAAATCAACCGTACAGTGATCCATAAATTAAACTCGATACGCCCTATTAAGGTCTCACTCTTTCATTCTCGCTCGCTTGTTCTTGTTCATTTGCGTGAAATCTTCAGTCTAGGGCTGTAATTGAATGAGTCTGGGATCTTTTTACCAAATTAGAATGCTTGTGATGTCACTTCCTGTTTAGTTTCACTCCAACACAACTGGTAATGGACCATCTGATGTGTATTGCAGACAAAAATGAGAGGATATTGGTCTGACTTTACACAATTTGGCTGGGATAACGCCACGTGTCCTTCAAGTGGAGTGAGAAATATCATGAGTTTCAAAGACATGAATGACCAAACAAAGTTGGTATTTATAAGCAAATAAGAATTATAGATGAGTTGTGAAGGAGCGTATCAGTTTGAAACGAGGCAGAAAGCAATTTTGATTGTAATGAATTTGCAAAATAATTTTTTCATGCTGTATTTATATAATTTTATAGACAATAATTGTGAAATGAATCACCCTTTCACTGTTTGCTTTATGAAAACTAATTACTTTTGTTGGATATCATGATGGCAAAGAATAATGTTCAGATGTAGTTTGCAGATTAAATTCAGGACGGGGAAAGATTAAAGCGCAGCAGGAGAGTACGGACAGAATGTAAATCATCGGATGTGATTGATGTGTGCCGTGATCGGCAGAGAGAGAGAGATATTGATCTGACAGAAGCTTCTTCAGAATAGCTGATCACTTTTGATTGAATATGTATACATTGATAAACATGTCTTCACAGTAAGATCACTGAACCCTACGGTGTTGCTCGTGTGGCAGTCAAAAATGACAGATTTTTATTTCAATTAAATTAATGTACCAAATTTTAGTTCTGTATTGTTTTTTTATTTAATATTTTGTATTTTTAGGGGATTTTATGGTGATAAATTATGTTTATGCAGTAGTTATACTCCACATACTAAAATGTGGTAAATCTTGACTTAAAAAGACTTAAGTTTGGTCTTGTTTTAAAGAATAGGCTACACTTCAGATTATTGCTGTAAAAAAAGTGAACTTAAAAAAAGTTATAGAATTTTACGTTTATTGTGATGAATGCCAAAAATACTACTCTAAAATGTGTTTTGAAACATATATTTCATATAAAATTGTACTCTAAAACCATGAGGAAAATCAAAGCCATAAATCTAAACGAGTTGTGCTCCAAATTTGAGGTTGTCATCTAAAAAAAATGAGCTTTCAGTCAGATTTTGTTTGGCTGCAGTACCAAACGCGTCCACTAGATTAAATTTGTCTCCCATTAATTTCTAATGTGACCAACATGTGACAATTTGTTTTTTTTCCAGGAACAATTAACCTTTTAGAAGCATGTCCATGATTTTTTGTGTGTACATAGCAAGTACCAAACCTTCACCAAGTTTCATACAATTCCAATGAAGTAAAAAAAAAAAAAAAAAAACATTTTTCGGTCAAAAATAACCAAAGAGCACCAGAGTTAAAAAATTTGGATCAACCTTATGGCAATATGAAACTATGAAAAATATTTAGTATAAATATTTGAATATATAGTTTTAGAGATTATTCTGGTGTGTGTGTGTGTGTGTACATAGCAAGTACCAAACCTTCACCAAGTTTCATACAATTCCAATGAAGTAAAAAAAAAAAAAAAAAAACATTTTTCGGTCAAAAATGACCAAAGAGCACCAGAGTTAAAAAATTTGGATCAACCTTATGGCAATATGAAACTATGAAAAATATTTAGTATAAATATTGAATATATAGTTTTAGAGATTATTCTGGAGTGTGTGTGTGTGTGTGTGTGTGTGTGTGTGTGTGTGTGTGTGTGTGTGTGTGTGCTCTCTCTCAGTTTCTTGTTGTTTGTTCAATCACCCTTCTGGAACATTCTCTGTGTGTTACAAACATTGTAAGAATGTGTTTGCATACATCAGATGGGCTGATTAATTCTGATTGTTCTCGGATAATCTGAGATTATCAGCATCATCTATTTCCACTTGATCCTCTCGGCCTGAAAGTGGATCATTTTAGTCAAATCTTGAGTAAATATTGTGCATAGTAGCCTAAACGATCATTTACCGTCATTGGTTCTTGTGCACATCTCATTTACTGGCCAGCGTACTGTAGATCCCACAGTCTGCTCGTGTGTTCCTCCTCTTCCTCCTCTTCCTCCGCTAGTGCGTGTGTGTGGACACTGATGGAGAACTGCAGCAGACGCTCTTCTGTTGCTGAGAGTCAGAGAGAGTTATTTTTATACTCTTGATGTGTCTGATCTGATGCACGTCTATAGTTTTCAATGAAACCGTCAGCTTTCTTGTCATTTTTAGCACATTGCATTGCAATTAATAAATTAAACAGTTCCTTCAGGAAACAACAGTTACAAGTACTAGACCAACAATAAATATTAGTGGTTTTAACAATACCCTAATGTCACGATTCGATACATATCTTGATCATGAACTCACGATAATATATTATTGAGATACTACAAGACATATGATTAAAGGTTAACAAAAAATGTAAATTAATATGTTTCTGGTGTCAATAGAGACACCAGAATAACAAGATTCATGATTCTGAAGATGAAAACACAGAATTATTTTAGATGAATATGCTTGATCTCGGTCACTGACTATATATTTAAAATAATGTCGGCCACTTTTACTGGTAACAAGACATTTGGCATTATCAGGACACACAAATATTCCCCCATTGCATTATTATACATTATATTCAACATTATATATAGATGTTTAATGTAGTATTGACACTAAAACTCTGAAAACTAATTTTTTTTTTCATTTTGGTTGAACTATACACAATATATATTGTCACAATCCACGATACATATTGATGCATTTTTGTATTGCGACACAATATATTGTTACACCCATAATAAATATGTAGCTATACACACAGTTTATACTAAGTGAATGTAATATATACATCCAATGTGGCTACAGCGTAATATCATACAGGTATAAATACCTTTTTAATTGATTATTAAAATGTTTAATTAAGGTTTATACATAGTTTCCATGACAAGGTTGAAGATAAATCTTTTCATTACTACTCAATGAATATTAAACAGCACAAACTATGCAAAAGCGGCATTGGAAAATGGCTGGATGGATGATTCAGCTGTTAGACGCGGGAAATAATGCGGCGCACAACTCTCACAGTGCATTGTGGGTATTCTCTAGCTAGCCATTGAGCGTACATTGGTTGTATACTTGTTATTGTGGTGCATTGTGGGATTGAATGAGAGCTGAAATCATTCCTGAACCGGCCACCGACGAGAGAAACTCACAAACACGATATCTGGCGATATATTTTTTCCAAAAGAGTTTAAAGGGTTAGTTTACCCAGAAATGTAAACTCTGTCAGTAATTACTCTCCCTCATGTTGTTCCCCCGTAAGCTCTTTCATTCATCTTCTGAACACAAAAAAGACAATGTTTAAAATAGTCCGAGTGACTACAGCGGCTCAACATTAAGTTTATCAAGCGACGAGAATACTTTTTGTGTGCAAAAACACACAAAATAATGACTTTATTCAACTCTTGATGTTCTTCTGTGTGTGTCTCTGAGTGAGTTCACACATGACCAGCGTCGGCCAATAGTGAGCCTCCGTTCTGACGTACAGCCCAGAAGTGCTGTGCTGTTACACTACGTGAACTCACTCAGAGACACACACAGAAGAACATCAAGAGTTGAATAAAGTCATTATTTCTGTTTGTTTTTGAGTCACTGTAGTCACTTGGACTATTTTAACGATGTCTTTACTAACTTTCTGGGCCGGCAAGTTTCGATTACAACAGAAGCCTATGGAGGAGTGAGACGGCTCTCAGATTTAATCACAAATATCTTGATTTGTGTTCAGAAGATGAACGAAAGACTTACGGGGAACAACATGGGGGAGAGTAATTACTGACAGAGTTTACATTTCTGGCTGAACTAACCCTTTAACGACCCGTGAACAGTCGCTTTTATCCTCTTCTTTGACGTCCAGCCTGCAGATCAGCCTAAATATGAAAACCCCAAATTCAAAATTAGAATATTGTGTAAAGGTTTTCATAAACTGTAAGCCATAATCATCAAAATTATAACAAACAAAGGCTTGAAATATCTCACTTCGCATGTAATGAGTCTATATAATATATTAGTTTCATCTTTTTCCAACTTTTGCACCATATTAAAATTTTTCCAGTTTCACCTGTAAGTCTGACAACTTGCGTACGTGCAAATATTATCACAGAAACTCTTTGTTTGTCATTATAAGCTGAATGTGTCTTCAGGAAGACGGCTGAAGTGGAACGGTGTGTACACAGGTGGAGTGTTGAGAAGTGTGTGTGATTAACTTTCTTAATTACTGATGCGTCAAGCCTTGATTTGCGCAGTGTGATTTCTCACAGCTGTCGACTGCAGTCGTGTGTGTGTGTGTGTGTGTGTGTGTGTGTGTGTGTGTGTGTTTGAGAGAAATGTGTGAATTTTCTCTGGATATATATTTCACTCTTGCTCTCAAGAACTGAGCTCTTCTCAATTGCTTTGGTAGTACAAAGATTATGCTAATTCAGATTATGCAAACTGGCAGTTTAAACCGGAGGATTACAGTGAAGTGTGTGTGTGTGTGTGTGTGTGTGTGTGTCATGACACTGAAAACAAGTCCTTGCGAATGTAGAACAGCCACCTTATAATACTTGTATGAAATGTTGTAGTAAAAGTGTTGTGATGTAGCATTTCCTTTTGTATTTATGATTTATTAATATATTTATGAATAAATGCTGCGTGTGATGCTGTTTGGTTTTGTGGTTGTTTGTCTCCATCTAGTGGCCATTTGAACCTCCCAATGAGGAAAAGGAAACTATATATCATATTTTTAAAACATACATAAGAATATTTTATTTAACTAAATTTTAAAAGAAAATATAAAATATGTATTTATTTAATTATTAATTACTACAATACATTTATCTTGATGTCTATCATCAGAAGGTACCGGTACTCATTGTATATGTTTCTATCTTTGGTTTATATCTACAGTTTCATGAATTAAATGTGCTCTAGTTTTATGATTCTATGAAATAAATATTTATCACTTACAGCTCCATTGAATTAATTCATGTTTTGGTATATTTAGATCTGGAATAATGTCTGGAATCTGAATTAATGTCTTTTGTTGTCTCTGTGTGTTGCACATGAACTTTGCCTTCTAAACGAGGCTCTTTAATCAAACCAGCAGTGCTGTGTGTGTGTGTGTGTGTGTGTGTGTGTGTGTGTGTGCGTGCGTGCGCGCATTTGCATGTGTGTGTGCATGTGCATGTGTTGTATGTGTGTTGACTCATTGTTCTGCATAACAATTATGTTTCTTTAGGAGGACATGGTCATGTAATTCTGAAATTATGTTTATTGTGGATTGTTTTATAGCAACAATGTTCGGATCTACAAACCATGGTATTTAATTTTCATTCTTCTCTGAAATGTGCATTCACACACACACACACACACACACACACACACACACACACACACACACACACACACACACACGCAGAGTCGATGAGTTGACATCGTTCTTAATGTCCTACCTAAGGGCAGGACTCACCTGGGGCTGCAGTCTCACCTGAGAGTGTGAAGGACACACACACACACACACACACACTCACCCACTCACTCACTTTCGCACACACACACACACACACACACACTTACTTTCGCACACACACACACACACACACACACACACTCCCCTCCTGCTTCTGCGTCATTCAGAATCCAAGAATGTGAATTGAACTATTTTGAATTTGGATTTAAGAGCATAGAATTAAAATGGAATGAAATTAATAGAGCTGCAATATTTTTTTCAGTGTGTATTACTGGTAACACTTTGGTCTTACAATAAAGTCTCAATGGTTTCCACCCACCATTCCATCCATCCATTCTGTCCATCCATCCACCCAACATTCTATCCATCCATCCACGATTCCACCCATCATTCTATCCATCCATCCACCATTCCACCCAACATTCTATCCATCCATCCACGATTCCACCCATCATTCTATCCATCCATCCACCATTCCACCCAACATTCTATCCATCCATTCTGTCCATCCATCCACCCAACATTCTATCCATCCATCCACGATTCCACCCATCATTCTATCCATCCATCCACCATTCCACCCAACATTCTATCCATCCATCCACGATTCCACCCAACATTCTATCCATCCATCCACGATTCCACCCAACATTATATCCATCCATCCACCATTCCACCCAACATTCTATCCATCCATCCACCATTCCACCCAACATTCTATCCATCCATCCACGATTCCACCCAACATTCTATCCATCCATCCACCATTCCACCCAACATTCTATCCATCCATTCTGTCCACCATTCCACCCAACATTCTATCCATCCATTCTGTCCATCATTCCACCCAACATTCTATCCATCCATTCTTTCTATCATTCCACCCAGCATTCTATCCATCCATCCACGATTCCACCCAACATTTTATCCATCCATCCACGATTCCACCCAACATTCTATCCATCCATTCTTTCCATCATTCCACCCAACATTCTATCCATCCATCCACGATTCCACCCAACATTCTATCCATCCATCCACGATTCCACCCAACATTCTATCCATCCATTCTGTCCATCATTCCACCCAACATTCTATCCATCCATTCTTTCTATCATTCCACCCAACATTCTATCCATCCATCCACGATTCCACCCAACATTCTATCCATCCATCCACCATTCCACCCAACATTCTATCCATCCATTCTGTCCATCATTCCACCCAACATTCTATCCATCCATCCACCATTCCACCCAACATTTTATCCATCCATTCTGTCCATCATTCCACCCAACATTCTATCCATCCATTCTTTCTATCATTCCACCCAACATTATATCCATCCATCCACGATTCCACCCAACATTTTATCCATCCATCCATGATTCCACCCAACATTCTATCCATCCATTCTTTCCATCATTCCACCCAACATTCTATCCATCCATCCACGATTCCACCCAACTTTTATCCATCCATCCACGATTCCACCCAACATTCTATCCATCCATCCACGATTCCACCCAACATTCTATCCATCCATCCACCATTCCACCCAACATTCTATCCATCCATTCTGTCCATCATTCCACCCAACATTCTATCCATCCATCCACCATTCCACCCAACATTTTATCCATCCATTCTGTCCATCATTCCACCCAACATTCTATCCATTCATGCACCATTCCGTCCATCATTCTATCATCCATTCCATCCATCCATCCATCCATCATTCTATCATCCATCCACCATTCCATCCATCCACCATTCCACCCAACATTCTATCCATCCATTCTGTCCATCATTCCACCCAACATTTTATCCATCCATTCTGTCCATCATTCCACCCAACATTCTATCCATTCATGCACCATTCCGTCCATCATTCTATCATCCATTCCATCCATCCATCCATCCATCATTCTATCATCCATCCACCATTCCATCCATCCACCATTCCACCCAACATTTTATCCATCCATTCTGTCCATCATTCCACCCAACATTCTATCCATTCATGCACCATTCCGTCCATCATTCTATCATCCATTCCATCCATCCATCCATCCATCATTCTATCATCCATCCACCATTCCATCCATCCACCATTCCACCCAACATTCTATCCATCCATTCTTTCTATCATTCCACCCAACATTCTATCCATCCATCCACGATTCCACCCAACATTCTATCCATCCATCCACGATTCCACCCAACATTCTATCCATCCATCCACGATTCCACCCAACATTCTATCCATCCATTCTTTCCATCATTCCACCCAACATTCTATCCATCCATCCACGATTCCACCCAACATTCTATCCATCCATTCTGTCCATCATTCCACCCAACATTCTATCCATTCATCCACGATTCCACCCAACATTCTATCCATCCATCCACGATTCCACCCAACATTCTATCCATCCATCCACCATTCCACCCAACATTCTATCCATCCATTCTGTCCATCATTCCACCCAACATTCTATCCATCCATTCTTTCTATCATTCCACCCAACATTCTATCCATCCATCCACGATTCCACCCAACATTTTATCCATCCATCCACGATTCCACCCAACATTCTATCCATCCATCCACCATTCCACCCAACATTCTATCCATCCATTCTGTCCATCATTCCACCCAACATTCTATCCATTCATCCACGATTCCACCCAACATTCTATCCATCCATCCACGATTCCACCCAACATTCTATCCATCCATCCACCATTCCACCCAACATTCTATCCATCCATTCTGTCCATCATTCCACCCAACATTCTATCCATCCATTCTTTCTATCATTCCACCCAACATTCTATCCATCCATCCACGATTCCACCCAACATTTTATCCATCCATCCACGATTCCACCCAACATTCTATCCATCCATCCACCATTCCACCCAACATTCTATCCATCCATTCTGTCCATCATTCCACCCAACATTCTATCCATCCATCCACCATTCCACCCAACATTTTATCCATCCATTCTGTCCATCATTCCACCCAACATTCTATCCATTCATCCACCATTCCGTCCATCATTCTATCATCCATTCCATCCATCCATCATTCTATCCATCCATCCACCATTCCACCCAACATTCCATCCATCCATTCTATCCATCATCCATCCATCCATCCATCCATCCATCCACCATTCCACTCAACATTCCATCCATCCATTCTATCAATCCTTCCACCCAACAACATTCTATCCATCCATTCTGTCCATCATTCTACCCAAAATTCCATCCATCATTCTATCCATCCATGCACCATTCCATCCACCATTCTATCCATCATTCCATCCACATGCTACATTTATACCCGTTGTTTTTTTTTTCACCATGAAGATATAGTTACAAACATATTATGTTAATTGTTTTGATATTGAGTTTAGAATATTTTAGACATACACAAAATATCAGGGAAAGGCATAAACAGTCAAAAGGAATGTGTAATTATTTGTGTTGTACTACTTTTGTGTGATTTCTTTGCATTGGAAGTCTGTGAAGTCCTTTAACATCTTGTTTGATGTTCAATTCATATTCATAATCATGATTTGAAAGGGGTAAATTCTGTATTTTGCTCAACTCTGATGTTTCAGCACAATGAACATTTGATAGATGGCATAGTGATTATCACACACACACACACACACACACACAGAGAGAGAGAGAGAGAGAGAGAGAGAGAGAGGTGTATATATAAAGGTGGATGCTGTGGACTCAGCGAGTACAGAAAGAGCCGTAATGAAAGCGAGAGTAAAGCGGGAATACTAAGGCACTAGCGCAGGGATCCGGAGTGATGGAGGAAGGAGAGGGAGAGGGACTGCAAACTTTAGCTATAGTTCTGCTGCTGTGTGGAGCTCTGAAACTCCTACACACACTCGGACTCATCAGCACTGAGGGTGAGTCTCACACACACACACACACACACCGGACTCGTGACATCCAGAGAGATTAGCAGCTGGAGAGAAGTTTTATCAGATGTTTGTGTGGGCTCAATGTGATTCAAACAGACGTCTGATAATGAACGTTGATATTTGCAGGATCAGATTTAACCTCGGCCAGAAAGTCACATTATTCACACACTGTAATTCTTCTGTGGAAAATTGATTTCACCGGCTGTGGAATAAGATCAAAAGAAATGTTCATCATAATCATGTTTTTAGCAAATCTGGAAAATGCTTTAGATTTGCTCTGGAAAAAAAAAAAATGTTGCAGGATTTGTTTTATTTACAGATTATGTAAATTAAAAATATATATTTTTGGAAATAGACTTTAATTCAGAGCTTTAATACACCTGAAAAAAATTGCCGTAGAAACAATTTTCACTCAGAATTTGTCAGTCAATTTCACAAATAATTACAAAGAAATG
>NC_136887.1:33354445-33374445 GCF_949152265.1 Phoxinus phoxinus | reverse complement strand
GTGGACCTTCAACCTGTACGACATTAACAAAGATGGTTACATTAATAAAGAGGTGTGTTGGATCATACACTTCTAACGTATTTTCTGGAATAGTATAAGTCATGTTTTTTTTATCATCTGTAATGTTTTTGCGACTTATATTCCAAAGCAACAGTATATAATGCTATAATACTAATGTTTCAGTTTTTATTTAAATTAATTTAAGCTTGATGTCGATAATTGTTTATGCTGATATTAATATGGGCAAAAAGTAAGATAAAATTCTGATGCTTGTAATATAAATCAATGAGATCTTTATGACAGTATAGAAGACTAGATGCATAAACTGCATATAAATATCAGTCGCCGCTCTATATCTCTCAATAATGTCAGTAAGATGATATTTAAACGCTTAGTTTTATGATCAACGCTCTGTAGTTTTAAAACATATAATGCAATGCAATACAATGATGATTAAGAGATGAACAAATAAACCTGATGATCATATTTAAAGGTAGGGTAGGTAGGATTTATATAAAAACTTTTTACCAAATTTGATTAAACTTTCTATATATATCAATGCATAATTAAAATGTATGTACTCTGATAAAAAGAGTATAAAAATCGAGTGACTCTAGACCGTTTAATCTTCATTAAACACAGCTCATTATTTCCATTCGGGACGAATCACAGGATTGGCTTGCGCGACTGTCACTCTCCGTCGCCATGACTACCGCCGTTATTACTGGCTCTGCCCACGTGCGCGCAGTCGCGCACCCGTTTTTAGGTGGGAGTGAATGGAATTAATGAGCTGTGTTTAATGAAGATTAAACGGTCTAGAGTCACTCGATTTTTATACTCTTTTTATCAGAGTACTTACATTTTAATTATGCATTGGTATATAAAGACAGTTTAAACAAATTTGAATAAAAGTTTTTTTTAGACAATTCTGACCTACCCTACCTTTAATAGGGCTGTAAACGATTAATCGCATCCAAAATAAAAGTTTGTGTTTACATAATATATGTGTGTGTATTGTGTATAATAATTTTGTATATATAAATACACACACACATGCATGTATATATTTAACAAAAATGTGTTATTTATATATAAAATAGTTATATATAATATAAATTATATAAAAATATATATGCAGTATATAAATGCAAATATTCAAATATATACATGCATGTGTGTGTGTATTTATATATACAAAATTATTATACACAGTACACACACATATATTATGTTAACACAAACTTTTATTTTGGATGCGATTAATCGCTTACAGCCCTAAAATACTCACATTTTAACATGATTTTTCAAAAAATTACATATGGATAATTAAGTAAACCTTCAGAAAGTGTTCATCTTGAAATATCACTAACAATAGAAAGTTATTTTTATGTTTACTTTATAAAAATCACTGAAATGCATGTTATCAGTGTTTTATGTAAACATTATTTTGTGCACTTCTGAATGTCATAATAAAATGGGACTTATCTGTGTTTTTTTTCCTCTCAAGTGTGCAATTTTGACCCGGTGCGACTTATATAACCTAAAATACCGTAGCCAAGAACCTGGACACGTCTATTCTTTCTTTATGATGACTATTTTCCACATTTTAGCACAGTAGTACAATCATACTGAAATAACACATCGGAATTATGTAGGAAACATGTTTTTCAAATAATAAATGAATTTGTTTTTTTGTTTCTAGGAGATGACCGATATAGTGAAGGCTATATATGACATGATGGGCCGCTTCACGTATCCGGCTCTGAAGACCGACACCACCAAACAGCACGTGGATGCTTTCTTTCAGGTCAGGCTCTGATAGTGCACCTTAAATAGGGAAAAAAAATAACTAATAGATATCAGCATGATGCTTCCCTAGTTGATTACTGACATTAAGACAAATGTCTTTTATATTACAAGTTTTTACAATATTTGTGTTTAAATATGCAAATTAGGTATTATCTCATTAAATATGCGCTAATTTGCATATATTTCCAGAAGAGAAATCTGAACATTGGATCCATTTTGTTGACATATTAGAGTCAAAGGTTTTTACGGAGGGGATTTTGGATATCTCTTTTTATCACTATCAACAGCCATAAAAAAAATCCCTTTTCGCCCTGTTTTTAGGTATAAAATGTTGTATCAATCAGAATCTGAATGATTTATGAACAAACCCCTCTGTAAAAACCTTGAGAATATAGATAGGAATACAACTGGAAAGTTTGGTGTATATGCTGCTGAAGTGGAGATTTCTGGCTCAGAGTATGAGAAAAAAACATTTTGAGAATCACGTTGTCAGAAATTGACATCAGCCAATGAGATTTAGCTTTTAGACGTTAAATGCCCCATTGTAATTACCATATTTGGGTCTGACAACATTGTACAGGAAGGGGAGAGAGCTTTCCAACAGTGTGTGTGATGACAGGGTGCAGACAGCGATGTTGATTCAGAACACCAACTTTTGTTGAATTTAGGAGAAATCTACAGACGCAAATAGACAAATTGTAGTAAAATAAAGACCTTAATGTGTATTTTGGAATTTTTTTCAACATAAGTCTAAAAGAAGACAAATAGCCCAAAATCTAAAAATTGACCAGTGAAAAAAACAACGCAGTTTTTGCCTGCCGTGTCTTCCCTTAAACATGATCACATACTACAGGGCCGTTGAATGCTTGAATCTGATTGGTTGAAAAACGTTCTACGGTGTGCGATTACTATTTTTAGGGAAACTCCCGGCTAAAGTAGTTCCAGCAGGTCTTGACCGCATTACAGTTTCATATCACTCCGCCAAGTGATTTCTGCTATTTCAAAGGTCCTTATAGCCGACAACAGCAAAAGATCCCAAACCCACAATGACACTGACCAATCAAATAACTATAGTAAACAATAGGATAAAAACGACAAATTAATTCCATGTTTTTTTGCCACAAGATTAAATTTGATTATTAAACGGATAGTTCCGGTCCTTGATTCTGATTGGTTGAGCCGCGTTCGAAGCCGTTGTAAATTACTCAACAAACACACACCGGTGACCGCATTAGTGTTACACAAACACACACCTGTGACCGCATTAGTGTTACACAAACACACACCTGTGACCGCATTAGTGTTACACAAACACACACCTGTGACCGCATTAGTGTTACACAAACACACACCTGTGACCGCATTAGTGTTACACAAACACACACCTGTGACCGCATTAGTGTTACACAAACACACACCTGTGACCGCATTAGTGTTACACAAACACACACCGGTGACCGCATTAGTGTTACACAAACACACACCTGTGACCGCATTAGTGTTACACAAACACACACCTGTGACCGCATTAGTGTTACACAAACACACACCTGTGACCGCATTAGTGTTACACAAACACACACCTGTGACCGCATTAGTGTTACACAAACACACACCTGTGACCGCATTAGTGTTACACAAACACACACCTGTGACCGCATTAGTGTTACACAAACACACACCTGTGACCGCATTAGTGTTACACAAACACACACCTGTGACCGCATTAGTGTTACACAAACACACACCTGTGACCGCATTAGTGTTACACAAACACACACCTGTGACCGCATTACATCAGTGTTACTGCGCAACTGCCGTTTGTGATTCTTTGTTTCTGCATGTGTTGCTTGGCAACCTCTTTGGAACTACATTGCTTGGCGGAGAAATAAATGAGTTATAAAGGTTATATTTTTTGTTGCTGGTGTATATTTTATGAATAAAATAAATATTAAAATAAATATTTGTATGGAGTTACTGTTTTATAAAAGCAATAAGCCCCTTGAAGCCGTGTTTTACAGTGGATTTAGAACAGCTGAGGGGGTTTTACTTCGCTCCGCGTCGTGCCTAACAACGCACCTTAACTGTTCTACATCCACTGTAAAACACGGCTTTATTGCTTTATTATATAAGGAAAGCACATACTCTCTCCCGCTCAAACACACACACACATACAGTACGGACACACAAGCGCTGCTCTGATGAGTTTATCAGTGAAATAGTTAAAAGCTACATGACTTCTCTCTAGCAAGGAAATAACAGCGCTGTTCTTGAAGCAGATAAACTTACAGTTTCACTAATAGTTCTCTCTCTCTCTCTCTCTCTCTCTCTCTCTCTCTCTCTCTCTCTCTCTCTCTCTCTCTCTCTCTCTCTCTCTCTCTCTCTCTCTCTCTCTCTCTCTCTCTCTCTCTCTCTCCTTGCAGAAAATGGACAAGAACAGAGATGGAGTCGTCACTCTTGATGAGTTTATTCTCTCCTGTCAAGAGGTACCTGTTCACAATAGCATACAAAATTAGTATGCATAGAATAACTTCCAACTGTTGTTTTTAACATCTTTTTCTTCACTCGTTATTAGATCAGACTATTGAAAGTGAAGACATTTTAAATGTCTTTAAAAAAAGGAAAATTTACATTTATTTCTAAGATTGTCATTGGACGCCACTCGCTGAATTAAACATAACTATGAACTTGTGTAGCATTTCTTTACTTGCATACTATAAAGACTACAGAATATACTGTGCAGTACACAAGTATTCCAGTCAAATAAGATGCAATCTCTGCGTTGCCTTTTTAAAAACATAATCCACATTTCCGACAAAACTCAAACTACTATCTATGAGTGTTCCCAAGTATTTAAAGCTATTGACTATTTCTACCTAGTATCAAGAGTTGCAATTTTCAGAGATTTCACCTTTATTTCCACTAATCACTAATTCCTTCTCTCTTATTTATTTAATGAACATTTTTATATATTTTTATTATTCCCTTATTTATGTATTTTTTTCCTAATTTCCTTTTTTTCTTATTTTTTTCTTATTATTATTTTAAATATTTTTGTATTAGTTAATTAATTTACTTGCATAAAATAAATACATCTTATTTAAAAATATGTAAACGTTAAAAAAATAAGTATTTATAAAAGAAACATTTAAAATAAATAGTCCATTTGTACCATCCAGCCCTATTTAAATTTATCAAATATTTTGTGGCAGGGTTATTAGTTTTGCTAAAACTTTTTTTTATGTTCAATACTGTTGTTGAATAGGCCACTCCTGAGTCGTGACTAACTCAAGAGTTTGTCAAAGTGGTGAAGATGCTCTTTTATGTTCGAGATGTTTTCACCAGACATTCACATTTTTTATCTTTCCAAAAAATAATTCTTAGTTTTATTTCTATTTTTTTATTATTTAGCTACTTTTCATTTGTTACATCACAGCACATGATGGGCAGTTGTTTTATGGAGACACACTTCATCAAAAAAACACTGAACTCTGATTGGCTGTTTGACATGTCATGCTTCTTGTCTGATTGGCTGTTTGTTTGTGTCACTAGATTACAGTCTAAAGACAGACTTTCTCTTCGTTTGCAAGTTGTTTGTGTTCCTTCCTCGTATTTCTTTAGCCGTCTCTCATGAAATTGTTCTTTCTTCTGTTCATATTTTGTCTCTTCAGGATGAAAACATCATGCGATCATTGCAGCTCTTTGAGAATGTGATATAGAGCCAGAGGAAGAGGAGGACGAAGGGCGGAAAAGGGAAATTAGTCAGAGAAAGAAACCAATGAACTCTTGAATCTGACCAGTTTTCTGTTAAAAAGATAACTTTTACCCCATCAACATGGTAACTCTGGAGGTTTGACGGTCGTCAGACAGCGGCGCAATGCTTCACATGCCGGACGTACCGTTTTTAACCCCCGGTGTTTGACCTCGTTCTGTTGCAGATGTGAGATTATATGTCTATAAACAAAAAAAAAAGGAAGTAGTTAAAAGAGCATGTGAGTAATTGTGTGTCAAAGCCGTGTTCACAAAGGCCCAGCGGGTTTCCAAGAGGTCCTGTATAAAACCCAGCTGAACTCTTCCCATTTTGATTTGATAATATGTCACTGATGTTCGATGCATCCGAGTTGTCCACGGTGGATTGTGGGTATGTAACATCTGATACTCTACGAAACATGTGCTGAACCGTGTCCGTCATTTACGTAGAAATGTTCTAATCCAGTAGTATAACCAGTGTCTCAGTGGTTTTCTTATGAACCGGCCAGTCTTTAACTGGCGTTCTGCAGAAGTCGCTCAGTCTGTGAAGCGTCCCGACATTAACGGCGGTGTGTTTGTGTCCCGTGCATCGTGTCATCCCGTGTGTGTGTTCATGTCCGTCTCTGTCGGCTTAGCTCCGCCTACTTGAATATCTGCTTTCTGATTGGTCTGTTTGTCCGTCAGAATCTCGCGACATCATGTCCGGGTCACATTTCACCCCAGTGTCCTCATTAATGAAATACAGTGATTTATTTAAATATGCAAATTTCTTTGGGGTGAGATATGATATGACTAATTGGCTTTGTGCAGAGGGCAGTGAAGATTTTGATTGACAGGTGCCGTAGCAAACTTTAGCAGTCACTATATTTGTTTGTGTGTTTAACTTCTATTTATATAAAAAAGTAGTTTTTTTATTTATTTACTGCGTGAAAGCTGTGAGTTGCCAAAATTTAGTACTGTTTTATACAGCCATAATGCCACCTTACTGTGAAGAGAGAGCAAGAAAAAATAATGATAATGACATTTATTTAATATAACGGTGTTTGATTAGTCCCGACAAGCATGATGTTTAAACTCCACATGAACAGCATTCTCAAAATCAATTTGACTTTGTAATCTAACTGAGCAAAACTGAATATTAAAAACATATATTGAGGACAAAGCTATGTTTAGCTGGACAATAACTTACTGTAATCTCCTATTATCACTGTAAAGCTGCTTTTAAACAATCTATATTGTTAAAGCGCTGTATAAATGAAGATGGCTTGACTTGACTTGATGGGACCCCGATTTAAAGCAGACATTATATACACAGTACCGGTCAAAAGTTTGGAAACATGACTATTTTTAATGTTTTTAAAAGAAGTCTCTTATGCTCATCAAGCCTGCATTTATTTGAAAAACCCAGAAAAAAAAAACAGTAATATTGTTAAATATTAATACAATTTTAATTTATAACTTTACAACTTTAAAATGTCATTTATTCCTGTGATGAAAGCTGAATGTTCAGCATCATTACTCCAGTCTTCAGTGTCACATGATCCTCCAGAAATCAGTATAATATGAGGATTTATTATCAATGTTGCTAACTGCTTAATATTTTTTTATATAACATGTGATACCTTTTTCTGGAGTCATGGATGAATAAAAAGAGCAACATTTATTCCAAAAGGAAATCTTTTCTAACAATATTAATCTTTACTATCACTTTTTATCACATCCTTGCTGAATAAAATCATTTCTTTCAAGAAAAAGCAATGACTGAATCTCCAAACTTTGGATGTATATTGTTACACAAGATTTCTATTTTAAATAAATGCTGTATATAATATTTATATATAAATGCATAAGAATTTACATATATATATAAGTACAGGTGAAACTATTTTTTTTTTTATATTGTGCAAAAGTTCATTTATTTCAGTAATTCAACTTAAAAGGTGAAACTAATATATTATATAGACTCATTACATGCAAAGTGAGATATTTCAAGCCTTTATTTGTTATAATTTTGATGATTATGGCTTACAGCTTATGAAATTAGAATATTGTGAAAAGGTTTTCATAAACTGAGCCATAATCATCAAAATTATAACAAATAAAGGCTTGAAATATCTCATTTTGCATGTAATGAGTCTATATAATATATTAGTTTCATCTTTTAAGTTGAATTACTGAAATAAATGAACTTTTGCCCGATATTCTAATATATAAAGAGAAAGTAAATATGGTCAATTGAGATTTCATGTTGAGTTTAAAGTAGTTGTTGAAAAGCTCTTAAAAACGTGAACTTGTGCCAGGAAACTGAAACCTACATGGTAAAAAGTGTTGAAAGTTAAACCTGTGTTTATCACCGTCACACACATTCCTGATAACCTTAGTAATGCTTTTTTTTATTATCATTTCTGATCATTTTTTGGATCATGTTATGATGTGTTTTTGAACAATCACTGTGCCGGTACAGCCTGATGTGTTTAAAATATACATATGATATTTGATTTATTACACTCATTGTATATTTTCTACTCTGCAAAGTTGGGATTGGAAGCGGCGCCGGTTATTTCCCCGTGAGACGGGTCACAGAGAGACAGACAGACGCTCAATCAGACAGACAGATCGAGGAGACGGGAAGCTTAAATATCCTCTTGTTGAAATGATGTATAAACTGTTTAACAATAAAATTTTCGATGCATAATGCTGATTGTTCAGTGTTATATTTACACACCATTGCTTTTCCGGGTCGACTCACGTCATCAACAACGACAAACATAATGCATCGTCACCATAATAGCACAGAATAATTACAGTACAGTACAATATTTTGTCACAGACGTCATTTGAACGGGTCATGTATTTACAGAGCTGCGAGTCAGGTTGATTGACAGTTCGTTTCTGGGAATGGTTCACCTTTCCCAGCATCTTCGTGGGGAACATGTTTGGTCCGTGTCCATAACAAACACTTAGATATCATTAGTTCACTTTCCCACGTTTGAGATTTACAAATGCTCCTCACGGTCAGAAAGCCGGATTATTTTTCAGATGCAGTGTGTCATCCTCTTTCCCGTGCAGGACAGGCTCGGGATTTTACGCCAGTGTTGTGGTTTTCCCAGCTCTCTCCTGGGCCCACGGCTGCAGGTTCTGGAGGGCGTAGAGGGAGGAGTTATGGACACACAGAGGATCTGACGACACTGATTCGCTCATGGACTTCTGGAGGGCGTCGGCCTGAAGCTGAAGGAGCATCCGATTGGCTTGCTGACGTCCCGCCTCTCGTTCCTCGGCTGTTTGCCTTCTAGAGATTTTTGAAGATGCAAAATATTTATAAATCCAAATCATTAAAACAATTGATACAATGGGCTTTATGCACAGCTGCACTACTTCCTGAACTTTAGCCAGCTCCTCTGTTTCCTGTCTGCCATTATTGGACAAACTGATTAATCCAGGTGTGCCTGACCAACCACAATAATCAGACACACCTGGATTAATCAGTTTGTCCAATAATGGCAGACAGGAAACAAAGGAGCTCCTTATGCATAAAGCCCATTCAATATGATTTTAATGTGATGTAACAATTAGCCATTTTAGAGTCAAAGTGTCAGAACATCTCAAATGTGAAAACTTTCCCCACAGTAAAATCAATGTAATATTTTGTTTTATAATATTTTTGGTAACACATGTAGTAATTACTATAAATTATGCATAATTACATGCAACTAACCCTAAACCAAACCCGGTAACACTTTATTTTACAGGGTCCTTGTAATATTTTACATGTACTTACCATAATAACAGTACATTATGCATAATTACACGCAACTAAACACTAATCCTACTCTAACCCTATAGTGTAAATAATTAACATGTAGTTAATTATTATTGCTCTCAGTACTTACATGTAGTAACTACACTGTAACAAGGACACCTTAAAATAAAGTGTAAGCATATATTTTTTTTAATACTTTGAGGGACTTTTAGGGTACTAAGTAATATGTATTCAATATTTATGGTCCTTTTTATTATTAACTCCTTCATTGCTGTGTGCTTTTTTTCTCTCTGCCTCCTGGCTGATTTGAAGATTGAAATTTTAAGGTATATTGTTACAGTGTAAGTATATATTTAGGTACTGAGTAGGCCTAATATTAATAAACGACATAGCCTATAGGAGGTTTGGTTAGTTGCATGTAATTATGCATATTTTACTGTTATTACTATGGTAAGGACACTGGACAAGTGTCAAGGACACTGTTATATAAAGTGTTACCATAAAGTGCTAACGGCATTTCTATTTAACTTTCGAATCATGTCCATTATTTGTTTTTTGTTTACGTGGCACGTGCCACAAAAGTCAAAAGTGACTGAGGAGCAAAAAAAAAAAAAAAAAAAAAAACGGTGAATGTCCCTTTTAATATTTATTTCAATGAATTATTCTTAATGATGGCTATATTTAATCATAATCGAATTCTAATCTTAATTCTAAATGTTTGTAGCTACATGGTGGACTTCTACATTTCCCAGCAAGGGTTCAGCAACTAAAACACGACGTTATTAACGATGTAACGCCGATGAACTGCTGAACGCGTGTTGTGTTGTCCAGTCTCACCTCCACTTGGTCCTGCGGTTCTGGAACCAGGTCTTGACCTGCGCGTCCGTCATCTTCAGGCTCTTGGCGAGGCACGCGCGCTCCGCGGACGCCAGATACTTCTGCCTGTGGAAGCGCTTCTCCAGCTCGCAGATCTGCACGCGAGAGAACGACGTGCGCGGCTTTTTCCGTTTCGGGGGAGTTCGGTTCTGATACGGGTGACCGATCCGCCGGGTCACGGTGAACGGAATGAGAGCTGCGGGAAAAGTGTCATTTATCATGTTATTTTCCTTTAGATTATGATAAAAACAAACTCTGATAAAGCAATTATTAACCTATTGTATTGGTGATTATTAAACCCAAAGCTCTCTGAAATTATCTGGTTGATTCTGTAAACTATGTTCGTAATACATACTAAACATATAGTTAACGAAACAATATTGAGAAAGATGATTTGTGTGCACCTTTGATGATTTCCTTCCCAAAACAGCGGTTAGCTACACATGCACGAGCACCACAATATGGTCCCGATCATGGAGGTCATGACGTGCAATGACTATAATAACTGTGTAAAAATACATTTAAACGTGGAGTCCCTGAAACTCATTTGAAACAAAACACACGTTTATATTTTTTAGGGTTATTAAAAATGATAATATCAATAGTTTATGAACAGAAAATGGTGCAGCTATTTCTGAAGTGCGTATTGTTTACTTAATGTTTATTAATTTGCTCAAAACATATTATTATTTATATTATTCGGGCCCAGATTGCCTTCAAATAGCCTTTATCCCCGCTGTGCTGATTTCAAACTTAATTCAGCTTAATGTTTTAAGTGTTTATTTTAACCTTAAATATATGAACTATAACTACTGTCGTTTATTTACTTAATTGAATAAATTTTGACACAGCCTAAATATACTTTTGGCTGATCAATTAATCAATTAATATTCTGGATTAACAATAAACATATTACAGCAACTAATCAAACCAATTTTTGCGTTATGAATTTGAATAGTTTTTTTTGCTCTTTATTTTTTTCAGAAAATAAACTAATCTGCATTTTATAGCATGTACATAAGTGTATGCTTTTTTATTTTAATTTTTCGTTAGAATTGACATTTGATTTATTGTGTACGAGTTTATATAATTATTAAAAAATACAAAAACAGTGGTTTATTGCAATAAGTTCTTATGTTTTTCAGGGTGATTTATAGTGAAAAGCTTGTTGTAATTTTGGAGGGGAAAGCTTTTTTCCTGAAATATTTTCCTGAAACCAACTGCGCAGGTCCAGCAGCCAGAGAGATCAATCCCAGCATCCTCAGACTCAGTCGATGTGCATCTTTTACCTGGCAGTCTGTCTTTAGGGAACCTGCGGGTATTGTCCATCCAGGGGAAACACAGCGCCGGTGCCGCGCTCAACATCGCCGGGGGCACCGCGGCAGCCAGAGGTCTGTGTGCCGGGACCCGAATCACTCCACTGGGCACCAGAGAGCCGCTCACCCCGTACACCCGCCCGCAGTCCTCCAGCGAGCCCGGGACTCCGCAGAGAGAGACGGGTATGGAGACATGAGGCGCAACGCTCGCCCTGGTTGGGCTTCTCAAGCGGCTGTTATCCACAGTGTTTCCACGGCTGCTCTCCGGGTCCAGAGAGCCCAGAATCTGGTCGATCCCGAATCGGATGGGTTCCTGGTTAGCTTTGGGTGGCGGCTTTGGCTCGTTGAGCTCCGCGCGCTCCATAGTTCCCAGTTGCGCAGCAGATTATGGCGGATTAAAACGAACGAAATCACGTTAAGTGCGGCGAAAATAAATTTAATTTAGTTTTAGTGTTGTCCATGGTGGTATCAGATGACGGTCCTCGTTTCTCTAATTCCTCGTTTGAACTCTTGACAGGTCTCGCCACCGATGCGCCGCGCGTCAAACTGTCGAGTTTCCGCTCCGCCGCGCGTGCCAAACTCTTCAGCTCAAGTTTTCATTGGTCGACTGGACCGAACCGTCATTATCTCTGTCTATTGGTTGACATTTAGGAACGCGAAAAAAAAGTGAACTAGAGCCTCATTATGCTATTCAATAATGTCATCACACCAATTTCTGAAATGCGCATTTATTGAGGCTGAAAGATGTTGCTGCTAATTTATTTACAGAGGGCTCTCATTATGTGGAATTGCATTAGGACATTTTTACGCACAAACTTTGAATTTACTTTGCAGTGATGCAATCAAATGAATCAACTAGATGTGTATGTTCAGAAGGAATTAACAGTGCTTGCAAAGAATAGCTTTAGGTTAATTTTGCAGTTTAAAAAAAAAAAAACATTTATTTGAGGATTCTCAAAACAACCAATCTTATATTCTATTAATGAAAACATTGCAAATGATTGCAAAATCTTGCGATCTCTTTTCTTGTCCTGTCAGTTAGAAGTGTTTTCCTACAGAAGGGATTCACTGAGATAAACGTGAAGGATTCATTGCGTTATCGATCGATCGCTCGGCGGACATCGGAGAATGTCTCTGTTAAACACGAGATCGGAGTTCGTCATCACTAAACACAGTCCCGCTGCTCAGATGTACAGCATTGATTTGTGCCATGCGTTGATTAATGCTCGAACCCCACGTGCGGCCAAATGCTCTCAAGTGCGCGTAATTTCATTCAGTAAAACTATCCCGCAGCATTTCGCAACAGACCAATTAGATTTTATTACCTAAATGTCACCCAAACAATATCCATCAAATATGAGAAGTTCTGTGCCGGACCGGCGCGCGCACTGGCTGCGCTCTGCTGTGTGTGTGTGTGTGTGTGTGCGTGAGCGCGCAAAGCCTTTTAAATTGATGGCCAAATTCGTGTCCGCGCGCCGGGAAATGGAGTGTTTGCCGTGGGCAAGCTGTGGGCAGGACACGCGCAATGAAAGAGCCGTGAAGATTGAGTCAGTAATGCAGTTTAGAAGCAGGTGAAATGGACATAATCGGCCCCGGAACCCTCTGCACTGGCTCTTTAACCATCGAGAACAAAATGACTAAGACTTACTTTCTTTTTTATTGGTGATTTTTCTTCTTCTAAATTCAGGGTGAATGTTGTTTGCTTTGTAATTATTTTAGTGCATTGATGAATGCATGGCCATGGATGGATATATTTGTATTTCGGAGGAGATTAAAAAAAAAAAAAAAAAAAAAACGCAATCCAATTTAGATGTCATAATTGTGCACTCCTATCAACATCTCTTTTAAATTGACATCCGTTTATGCTTGTATTGTGTTCATAAAGGTTATGTGAACTTCTGTTGGATTTGACACCTGCTATAGGCCCTAATTCACTTCAGTCGCTTTAGGCACGCGCACATAATGTTTTAAGTTAAGCATCCAGTTTATTTATTCTGTAAAATCAGCTTTATCATTAATAACCCCCCAAAATCAACAAGTATGGAATTTGTGACCTGAGGTGAAGCAGCAGCAAAATATTTCTGCGCGTAATTTGCTCTTCCAGACTATTAGTGTGTCAGTTTTCAGTGAAATGGACACGGTGTCTAAAAATGTGACACCGCCACTGAGCTCTTGACGGCTGTTAGTTTATCGTTGACACATGAATGATTTTTTAAAAACCACCCAATGAATGTATTCAGACATTTCTGGCAGAAACGCTTGACTCCCCTTAACGTGCTTCTGGCGCGTTTCCGTGCCATATGTGCACGCGGCGACAAATTTGGCCTGTTTACTGTTAGACGCGTGATAATAACATATCATTATGTGACATTTCCTTCTCCTTCAGTTTGTTTTTTGTCAAACATTTATCGAGCAATTATTCGCTGTGTATCTGTGGCCATGTGCTCACATTTAATTGTTTTTGGTGACTGTAATTCGGACCATCTTGGACCTCTCTCTCTCTCTCTCTCTCTCTCTCTCTCTCTCTCTCTCTCTCTCTCTCTCTCTCTCTCTCTCTCTCTGATACCGTTTTTCTAATTGCTCCAACAATGTAATTAACTCCCTCTCATAGTAGCCTAAATGTCGTTATTATTATAGATAACATTTGCTTGTTTGTTCACTGTTAATACTATTATTAATTTGTCCTGATCTATTTATGAAATTATTTAAATTGCCAAAAATGTGAAATTAGCCTATGTCCAAATATTAGCCTATATCAGTCAAAAACAGTCAAAGGCAAATAAGGATGTATGGGGTGATAAATATATTTTTTTATAATTTTCATGTTAACATAAATTTCTGAAAACTTGTAAACCATTTAACCAAATTTTTTTTTGTTACGCAACATTGACTTTGATTCAGAGGAGAGGACAATGGATTTTCTGATATGAATACTTTTTTGTAAACCAATATTGGGTTAAACAACAACAACAACAACAACAACGAGCAATCCAGCTCATTTTCAAGAAAATGTTAAATAATTAATTTTTGAGATTAATTTTTTAATTAATAGTTGGACACCTATACATTTACATGTACAAATATCAAAATGACTATTTCTTAAAACGAAAAAGATGGAAGATATTAATTCAAGTCATTTTACGATTTGCATTTTATGTATTTTTGTATAACTGGACATTTGATCTGCTATTAATTCTGCCCTCAACTTAACTTCCAGATTTTTATTGGCGATATTTTTCCCAATTTGTGTGTGCATTTAAAAAAGTTGCGTTTTGTTTTCTTCTCTTCAAATAAAGCCCCTCCTTTCGCTGGAATGATTGAAGGTCAGATCCATCATTGGGCTCGACACATTAAATGCTTTATTCTCCGGAGAAACCGAGACGTATAAAACAGAAATATAAGGGAATAAAAGCCAACGATTTGTCTTTAAAATTACCCCGTATTTGCATAATAGGGGATCCGGGTGTCGCGCCCGCGGGCGTCGTTTTTATTGCGCGTCTCCGGCGCGTTATCAATTTCCCAACTTCAGCACAGAGCGAGACCTGTCACGCGCGCGCATCTGAAGAACACAGAGAAACAGAGATATAAAGCCGCAAAGTAGAATTAAGTGATATAAGGGTCGTATGTGCTTTTCAATAATAAATAAGAGACTTGGAGAGAAGCAGTGGTGCAGGAATATGAATTGACGCCGGTAAGTAATAGAGCGTTTAAAAACACCTACTGTTTTTATTATGATCTGTGCAGACAGACTGAGGCAATATGAAGATCACACGAGTTTAAAGGCCACGCTGGAAAAACTCCATAGGAGAGAAAATCCTCACATCAGCCCTGAAGCCAAATTGACACCGCAAATGACATTTGGCCCGTTAATAATTCCCATCCTCTGTCACCCCATTAAATATTAAATAAAGCCTATTAAATGTAAAGTAATAGCCCGTGAATTCGCTGGTGTTGTTGAACATCTGTTTCCTCTCACACTGAGACTAAAGCATCGATTATAAGTCACGTTCACTGCTTTGCTATGATGATGCAGTGGCGCAACATTAGCTAAGTTAATGAGGAGGGACTTTAAAAGCCCTGGTTTGAGTTAAGCACGTGCACGTGCAGTTTCAGGACACGCAAAACTGCCTGACATCTGTTAAAGTTCACACACATCATGTTGCAATGATTATTGACAATTTCAACACTATTTTGCTGTGCATCTTTTTTTAAAGGTAACTTTTTTTTGGTTCAAAATTAACAAAATTTAAATAGTCAATACATCATCAATACTTCTTTCAAAACGTGCTTTTGTCTTACCCTGTGTATATTTAAACACTTATATTTATTATAAGCGTTTATATTTTAGATCTGACAGGACGGTTTTCGCATAGGCCTATGTGTACCGGTAGGTCACTGACCTGTCTATGTGTGTGTCTCGTCGTCATATCCGTAAATAGAGAAAAGTTGCTTCATGTGGTGACAAATCAGGTCCTCCTCAAATAAAATTACTCAAGGGAGTCTCTTTAGCGCCTGATTACATGTTATGATGCTGTTTGAACTATGTTATGATGACCATTAATGTCTGTATTAGTTAGCTTGTGTACTAGCATAGCATACCAATTAGCCTGATAGCTTAGTTTATACACACATTTGCACTTGCTATTATTATCTTAATATAATTAATAAATTAATTTACATTTATCAAGTGAAAGAAACGTTCAATTTGTTTTATTATGCACTAGTTACATATTTTAAATTAATATTGTTCTTATGTAGGCTACCTAGCATAATCATTAACTGATAGTTAGAGACCCGATTTTGAGGGACGACCAGATTTGTCATGACGCCGGCTACTTTGAGTGTGTTTGGTGTGTGAGTGGCATAAGTAAGGTTGACATTACAACAGAGTTCATTGAAAAGCATTATTTTTATGTAAAGGGTCATATTCATTTGCACAGTCACGCAGCTGAAGGACAACCAAAACAATGTTGTTCCGCAAAATGCATGCAGTTTTGTTTTTTAACCACTAGAGGGCCAAAAGTTACACATTTAAACTAAATGCAGATTTGATGTCATCTAATGCAATGAAAGTCATTCATTTTTATACTTTTTTTTCAGGAACTTTGGGGTTGCTGTATTTATGCATTCTCCAAACTCCAAAAGCAATGAGATGTTGGACACATATTGCAAGTTTTTGCCACATGATCATAAAGTAAAACAATACGCTTAATTCCTGTGCACTACAAGTCAGTTTGACAGTAAGTTCAGGGACAGTATATAGCCTGCATAGGTAAATAAATACACACAAATAACGATCCCAAATTTCCCATCAAAGTAATTTCCGAGGGCGGGACGACTGAATATCCGCGTACAGGACTCGTCCTCAGGCTGTGTAAATCTCTATAACCATCCGATATATTCATCTCCCACAGATTTCATTGTTTCTCTGAAATGAACGTTTCCAAATATGGATTTATTTCCAGCATTCAGATTTGTATTAGGGCGAAATTATGATGCATGGATCAGACAGTTGATTGAAACACCAGAGGGCTTTTTAAAATGTATTAATATGTCTGCACACAGCTGTTGAGACAGACATGACTGATGTTTCTGATAGATTTGAGCTTGTAAAAACTGGAAATCCTTGAATCATGTGATGAGCCCGAGAAAGGGTTTTATTTCTTTCCTTAGATAATTTTACTGCCTGAATTTGATTGTTTATGAACTAAATTTTGCAGTTTAGGCCCGTTTGCATCCGAAATGCATTCAAATACATGAAATTAGGTGTCATTGATGATAAATTTGAATGTGCATATATGCATAAATTAAATTAAATGGTGCTCAGTGAATGAAGACTAATATATTGGCCAGTTCCTCACACATAGTGTCCGCTTTTCTTTTTTTGACATTGCCTGATCACTGTTTTTCAGGTAAGAAAGAAAGTCACATTGGTTTTGAACACTCAGTTTGATTCACTTTTGGGTTTGAAACTATTAATTTAAGGGTTGAACTTTTTATACAACACAACTGAGGGCTTGTTATAATGATTGTTCATCTTTAAAATGCACTTTTCAGAAAGTTTGCACAACAGTTTGGTGTGTACACATGAAGAAACAACTATTTCTGTCAGTCTCAATCTTCTGTCTCTCTCTCTACAGATATCATGTGATATTGGCAAGTATATAATGTGCCATGCATGTTAGTGAAGAATATATCAATGATGGAATGAAAGGCCATCCGTTTGATGAAGGACGTCGTTTTCAGAGTTTGCTTCTTCATTATTCCCTCCTGCAGATTTGTTTCAACTATTGCATGCTTCATGCGTGTGTGTCTGATGTGAGGTAAGACCTATTGATAATTTTTAGTATTCAAAATCCTGAGAAATAACCCAAGGAATTTACAAACGGAGCCGATCAGGAACCAGTTATTCTGATGTAACACAACGCCCGATGTTTTTAAAGACAATGATTGACTTCACATTGCTTCCGACACCTTGAGGGCTTTAGCACTGATCTGAGAGATAAGAGGCAGAGAGAATACAGACGGATGGATAGAGCGACGGAGGACAGGCATCTGGTCTGTGATGGTTGAGCGCTCGGCTGGTTTGTGCAGCGCTGAACAGAAAGAAAATGAACAGAACAAAGGAGAAGAAAAGAGCATGCATGCATGCGTTTGAGGAAGAATGCACGGCTAATGAAGATAATCAGGGGAGAAATGCTTAGAAGAGGAAAATCTTTGTGCAAATGTTTCAGTGGACGATGAAAAGCTCGTATTGTTGCTCACAGGACTGACTGAAGTGCTGCAATGCAACTAACTTAGTGAATACTAATGAACACCTTGATTAAACAAGCTTATGGCTGAAAATCTTGAATATAAACCACAATTTAAAATGTCATTGTTTCATCACAAAAAACTAACTAAATAGGCAAATTTATCATTGCATACTGTTTATTAAATAGTATGTAGTGTGCAATGCTAAACATTACAAATATAGCATGCTATATGTTATTTAACAATGCTCGCATACTGTACACTGCATACTATTTATTTTTAAAAGTACTGTAAAAAATTAAACCGTGATATTTACGGTAAAAAAACGGCAGCTGTGGTTGCCAGAACTTTACCGTCAAAAATACGGTAGCAACGTTATTGGTTTTACAGACTTAATTACAATTTACAGTAATAAACCGTATTTTATTATCTGATATAATGAGAATTTACCGCCCTATTGAAGTATTAATATCTGTTTTGTAACCGTTGTAATACACTGATAACCACCAATCACAGCAGTGGTGAGAGTCACATGATCAATCAAACCTCATCACAAGCAGCTCTTCTATAAGAAAGTTAATATTAAAATATAGATCCTACACACACACATTAAACACCATCATGGTAACACATGAAATTTAAAAAATGCAATAAAAATTAATTTAACAACATTAAATGTAACATACAACCCTAATGCACATAACTGATTAGAAAAAAAAGAAAACTATGAAGAAACATAGTTATCTCAACAAAAATACATCAAATGTGAAGTGTCACACAGGGAATTGTGGGAATGTCAATTTACGTTTTTTCTTTTTCACTTTCAAAAACTGTAATTTTAATGGTATTTTACAGTAAAAATACATGAAATGTACCATTAGATCTATCGCAGTTATTTACTGTAGCCTATATAGTATGGAAACTTTCTGTTAACCAATTAACAGTTTTTCACTGTGGCATTTTTACAGTCTTTTACCGTTAAAATCCCGATCATTTTTTTACAGTCTAGTGTACAGTAAGATTCAAGGTTTGTTATTCGTCACATACACAGCCTGCAGTGAAATGTAAAACTGGTCCGCTCCATAGACTGTGCATAACATATATAAAAGATAAACAGAAATACTGTAATAATGAATAAAACAATATTATATTACACAAAAATGTACTAAAAGGGCAAAACAAATCATAATAACTGGACACCACTTGCTAAGTTAAATGATGTAGCATACTATTATTAATTGATCATTCATTACATACTGCATACTATTTATTAAAAATAATAGAATGTGAAATAGTATGAAGTGTGCAATAAAAGTTTCAAAGTATAGTATGCAACATAATTACATTTTAATGCTAAAGATAGTGTACAGCATGCTAAATGAGAGCATATTATTCTTTAAAATGTTTATCACTATTTCACATTCTATTTTCAATAAATAATATGTAGTATGCAATGATAAACATTTCAAGATAGTAATTAGCATACTGCACACTGCATACTATTCATTAACAATAACATGAGAGAGTATGCAGTGTACAGTATTGTATTCTGAACGCAGTCTGTTTCTTGAGTGTTTCCTGTGTGTGTGTGTGTGGTTTATGTAGTGTGTGTTCTGTCTCCGTGTGTGTGGAGCGTAGGTCACTTAATGAAAGCCGATTATCCTGTGTGTGTCACGGTTGGCTGTTAACCTCCTCACCCCTCCTGTGGGCTGACTGCGGGGGTCCGCGAGCGAGGG
>NC_136887.1:33349445-33351945 GCF_949152265.1 Phoxinus phoxinus | reverse complement strand
TAACATTTCAGCTCCTCAACAACACATGATTTTTATTTTCACTCTGGAGCACAAACACTGGATGATGCAAACACTTTAATACTTAAGGTAGGCCTATATGAGATTTTTTTAAATCAACCTAATGATGTAAACTTTAGTAAACTTAACAGACCCCCTTAAAGGGTTAGTTCACCCAAAAAAAGGTAATAAAAACATCATCAAAGTAGTCCATGTGACATCAGTGGGTTAGTTAGAAGTTTTTGAAGCATCGAAAATACTTTTTGGTCCAAAAATAACACAAAATAAGACTTTATTCAGCATTGTATTCTCTCCCGGGTCTGTTGTCAATCCTTCACAGTTACGCTGCTGGCGTAAGACGCTGATGACGTGTTATCTAGTGCGCCCGAGCTTCATTTATAGACTGAGGGAAACGCACGCTGTAAAAGTGTCTCATCCGCGACATGCACATTTACGCACCATTAAAAAAATGATATCCACGCAAACAATGTAGAATAGCTTGAATATAGCGTGCGTCTCCCTCAGACTGTAAACGAAGCTCGGGCGCACCAGATAACACGTCATCAGCGTCTTACGTCAGCAGCGTCACTGCGGAGTCCTGAACGCAGATTCACAACAGACCCGGGAGAGAATACAATGCTGAATAAAGTCTTATTTTGTGTTATTTTTGGACCAAAAAGTATTTTCGATGCTTCAAAAACTTCTAACTAACCCACTGATGTCACATGGACTACTTTGATGATGTTTATATTACCTTTATGGACATGGACAGTATACTGTATACAGTTTCAATGGAGGGACAGAAAGCTCTCGGACTAAATCTAAAATATCTTAAACTGTGTCCCGAAGATGAACGGAGGTCTTACGGGCTTAGAACGACATGAGGGTGAGTCATTAATGACATTATTTTCATTTTTGGGTGAACTAACCCTTTAAGGATCATTCTTATAAAGTCTTGCGGTTGAACACAGTTAATGTTGTGTGTGTGTGTGTGTGTGTGTGTGTGTGTGTGTGTGATGTTTATGCCGTAAACAGGACAACGGTGTTTTCCGCCCCCTTCCTCTGGTGATAATTGATTCATGGTGAGTTGTACTGATTGGTGAGAGACCCCCTAGAGGCGGGACAGACAACAGCTGCTCTCTCTCTCTCTCTCTCTCTCTCACTGTCTTTACTCCTGTCTTATTCTCTAGTTTTGTTTATCTCTCTGACTTCAACGTTATGACAAGCATCTCAATAATGATCTAAACCACCAGTCAAAAGTTTGGAGTATTTAACACTTTAGTTCAGGGTCCAATTCTCATTATTAACTAGTTGATTATTAGCATGCATATTACTAGGATATCGGCTGTTTATTACTACTTATAAAGCCCATATTAATTAATAGCCTACCTTATTCTGCATTACCTTATTCTATACATCATGTAAAGGTTTAACGTTAGTTCACCCAAAAATTTAATTTCATAACTCACCATCATGTCGGTCCAAACCTTAATTCATTTTCGGAACACAAATGAAGATGATATTTTTGATGAAATATGAGAGCTTTCTGACCCGTTTTGAACACTTTCAAGGCACAGAAAGGTAGTAAATACATCCTTAAAATAGTCAATGTGACCACAGTGGTGTTCAACCTTAATGTTATGATTATGAAGCAACATGAATACTTTTTGTGCGCAAAAAACCCAAAAGAACAACTTTATTTAACAATTTCTTCTCTTCGGTGTCATTCTCCTACGCAGTTGACGTAATAAACACAGAGTAGCGCTTCCAGGTTGTACGTTAGAACGCTGGCTCATTATTGGCCGACGCTGGTCACGTGATCACCACGACATGTGTGTGTGTGATGCTTACTGACACAGGACTTAAGGAGGGTCACTCAGAAACCTCTCGAATTTCATAAAAAATATATTTTTTATCAAAATGTTTTTTTGTAATAATTTGTGTTCCGAAGATGAACGATGGTCTTACTGGTTTGAAACGACATGAGGGTGAGTAATAATTACTGACTGACAGAAGTTTAATTGTTTGGTGAACTAACCTTGTAATCCTACCTAACTACCTTACTAACTATTCATAAGAAGTAATTAGGAGTTTTTTTGAGGCAAAAGTTGTAGTAAATAATTAGTTAATAGTAAGAGTTGGACCTTAATCTAAAGTGTAACTACATTTTGTATGGTAAAGTCTCTTGTTTTACTCACCAATGCTTCATTTACTACTTAATCCAAAACACAGTAAAAACTGCAATATTGTGAAATATTATTTAATTTAAAATAACTGTTCTCAATGTGAATATATGTTGAAATGTAATTTATTCCTGTGATCAAAGCTGAATTATCAGCATCATTACTCCAGTCTTCGGTGTCACATGATCCTTCAGAAATCATTCTAATGTGATGATTAGATACTAAAGAAACATTTCTGATTATTATCAATGTTGAAAACAGCCCCCCCCCCACACACACACAGGAATAGAAAGTTCAAAAGAACAGCATTTAATTGAAAT
>NC_136887.1:33334445-33346945 GCF_949152265.1 Phoxinus phoxinus | reverse complement strand
TCTCAGAACATTGGGAAAACTTTCACATCGCTCTTATAGATTTTCTGAAACTCATAAACAGGATCCTCATCCCTGAACAAAGACAGTGTGATTTATATTACAGTCACACACTGTCACTGTGCAAAATGAGTTTTTACATTCAGCCACATGATCAGGTAAAACATCTCAAACTTTCATCAGTTGAGGAGTTTAATCTGCAGAACTGACACACCTCAGATCAAACACTGATTTAACACGACAAGCTAATAAAACCATTCAAATGCTGGAAACTTGACAACTTGCTCTTTCTTTATTCTCCTCTCTCCTCCTCGTTCCTCTTCCACGGCATGGTTGCCATTCACACTCATCCTAAATATTATTTGCATCTCAAAATTAATTGCTCAGTTGGCATACTGTTTTTTTTAAAGGTCAATATTACCCATAATTCCTTATACTCAGGGGGAGATTTTGTGGGGAAGTTGTTCTGGGATAGAGACTTTTCTTTGTACTTGTAGAGTTAAAACAATATAAAAAATGTGTCACAATCCAATAATGGCAAAAATTATTATTTCATTTAATTTTATTGCTTATATTTACAGGGACAATGCACAATTAAAAGTAATTGCACCAGAATTAGCTAATAGCTAGTTTACATCTGCTTTGATGGTTGTAACCATTGACAACCATTTTATGTTTTGTTTTTTTTCAATACCAAAAATATATCAAAAATTATTTATTTGATTTGCTTTATTTGTTAACACTATATTGGCCTAGTGTAGAAAACTTTTTATGACACTGAGTTTGGTTTAATCCAAACATTTGCATTTTTATCAAATTATTATGATAGACAAAATGTATTTTCTGGACCTTCAATTACATTTTATAATAGGGTCTTTAAAATAATTGAAATATATATCGGCTATATATTTCAAATTTGACCAGTGTGTTTACAGCATAGGTTTCATTCTTATCTTTATAGTTTAAAAAATCTGTTATGTAAGTCAGATTAAACTTGATAGTACAGTCTATTACAGCATGTTTCAAATATTTTACCCACAAAAAAAAGAAGAATATATTATTATACATTATAGGCACTTGCACGTCCTCAATTACAATGAGGAAAAATAATATTTTTTAAATTATTATTATTATTTCACTCTAATAGTAAAACACTGTAAGACCATTACTATCTAAATTAAGCAAATTGTAAATATTAGGCAGAAACCTCTTATCTCCATATTTTTTCTTTTATTTCCATACATTGTCAATCTTTATGTCTGTCTGTGGGTTTTGCAAACATTTATCCAATGAAACGTATTAAAAACAGTTTGTGACTGAACCTCGAGTCTCCATTGGATCCTCAAACTGTCAGTCAAACCTCATAGCTCCGCCCCGCCTCTATCGTGATTCGTCAATAAATAAAGTGCCTCCTCACCCCATTATGAGCTTCTCTGCTTGTTTGCAACGCACGGGTAATTAAAGAACTGGTTCTTTGTATAAGCACAGCGTACTTTTTACTCAAGAAACACTATTTTTATATCACATAAACCTAACTGTATACCAGTAACCTAAGGGGGAACCGACATATGTCTTAGTTAAGCTGGTTCTGGATCGTCCTGAAAGGTAAACAGTCTCGGTCCTCAGATTGTCAAACACAGCTGTATGCTAATCTGGTCTAATCGCAGATTAATTGGCATTAGTTTGAACACATTGCTCGTTAACCACAATTAGCAGTGATGAGTTACTGGAGTTTAATGACTGCGGGAGGAGGGATGAACGCAGAGAAACGCCACAACAGCTTCGGGGAACTCATTGAATATAAAAGCCAAATACAACTATGAGGTGAATGTTTCTACCCCGGGAATATTGAGGAGGAGAGTTTCTGTGCTGTCTCTTTGCACACCGACAACAGTAATAGGCCTTTTAAGTGACCACACACGCGCACGCGCACGCGCACACACAGCTCAAACACATATCCTACACACACACACACACACAGGTCTGGTGATAGATCATTTTTAATCGCTGTGAAATGCATTAAAATAATAAAGCGTATTGGGATCGGCCAGGGTGATGAATAGCCCCTGCCTTCTTTATCGCATTATCTACACTAACAGAGATATTGCGACCAGCGCGCGCACAGACATATGTGCCACTTTCCCAATAACAAAAGTCGCATATTAAATTCCAACACACTAACCAGGGATAAAGGACCAGAGAGAGAGCGAGTGGGTTTTATTTTGCTTTTGTTAGCACTGTGATGCTATATTCCAGGGAATTGCTTTACAGCAGATCACACCCTTGTATTTGTTAGATATTCTATTTGTGGTTTAATTTGATTAATTATTGATATTATTTAAGACCCAGGTAGTGGAATAGATGGATTTTGTACATGATAATGCTATAGGCCTATATTTAGCCTATGTGTGTATATGTACGTACATAAATGTGTGTATACTGTATATATATATATATATATAGCTGAATAGTCCTAGTGTAATTAGTCTTCATTGATATTTGTTGTCACACTGTCTTGAAGGTGAAGGATTTTCTATGGAGACTTTATCACTGCAAATGCAACTTATGTGATCAGGATAGCAGTCCCGTTTACAAGGAGCTAATCTCGGGATTTGCCAAAGTTTGCCAGGTTAGTGACATTTAATAAATAAAAAAATCTGATTTTTGTTTGAGCCACATATCAACTAGATTTCAACAAGCAGAACAATATATTCCTACATGGTTAAAGTCAGTCAAATAATCTTATTATGCTTGGATGGACAGAAATTCTCATTGCAAACTTTTTTTATTTTTTTACCTCTATTTCTCCATTGTGTTTTCAAAAGTGTTGTAGTATTTCTTGGCCAGAAAAGCTACATGTCTGCCTCTTCATGTCTTCCCATGATTCCCCTCCTTATCCTCCTCCCATATTTCCTGAGGTCAGGAATCTGAGTTACTGAATTACTGTGTGTGTGTGTGTGTGTGTGTGTGTGCACGCTTTTGCCCTTATTATTTGATGATATTTTGATGACAAACCAGGATGATGGATAACCTACTAAAAGTGTGTGTGTGAGTATGAGTGTGTGTGTGTGTGTGTGCGCGCGCCTGCACACTTAAGTTCTGCGGTTTGATATGTGTTAATTGGCCAATGATGAATAGTTGGTCAGACTAAATCGGTCAAAAGAAAGACATATGAAGGAGTCTTGTTGAGGTAGAGATCAATATGAAAAAAAATACAAGAGATTTTTTTTTTTTAAATCCCACATGAAGAAAATCGTGAAGAGCGCATATAATTTCATCCCTCATTTCACTGTGTATTTTTGAATTCATTTCCGATTTGAGTTCTTTACTCAAATACTCAAATTTTAGACTCATCCACATGCTTACCTCGCGACAGACCGATTATCGTCTTTACAGTCATACTGTAATCTCACGGTTTAAACATAATCATGCAACAATATTTTTCTGAGAGAAAACAGGACAGATTTCTTAAACTTCCACATAGAAAAAACAAAAGATGAGAATCTCATGAAAACATGTCCAGGTCACATTTTTCCCCAGAATAAAAAATAAATAAAAAAGATAGTACAATATTTGCTTTGTGTTGTATTTACATTTAGTCATTTAGCAGACGCTTTTATCCAAAGCGACTTACACCTGAGGAGTGAGGACTACAGCAAGCGGGTCATCGTGAAGAGGCAAGAACAACACAAGTGAAAAATTACGTTTTATCTCTGCAAAACTGTTCCTTTAATCTTTGTAGTAACAGTTTAACATTCACTCATTCATATACTGGAGTGCAAAGTGACCTAGACAAGTTTAGTTGTTTCTTAGAGCTTCTAAATTATCTTGTTTCCTCTCATGGCCACCAGAGGGCGTCAAAGGAAAAGCATTTTGGCTCTATAAAATGTTAGTTTGCAAATAACAAATTGCATATGCACTTTCTTTTCTATGTGCATTTTGAAGGTACAAAGTCTTAATTCTTGAGGTTCCTGTGGGTCGCAGAGAGACGGTCAGTACGTGACAGATATGAAGACAGTGACGTGTTCAGTCTGGGTTCCTCAGGTTTGTTCAGTTACATCATCAGGTTTTGTTTGCTGATAAACCCAGAAGCTCGTCCACTAGCCTACATCCAAACTGGGCCGATATCGAGATCATCACACGTCAGGGCAGGGAATATGTGTAATGTTAAAAATACCTGACATAAAAGAAGCCTGCATGAATTTCCTTGACGAGACTATCTATCCTCAAATATATTACATTAGATTCTGATTGTCACCTGTATGTTGATTGTCAGTCACTTTTGGATGGTTGGTCACTTTATTTTTATGAGAGCAGATCAAATGTTATGGCCTGCTGGGAGAACGAAAGAGAAAGAGATATAAATAAATAAAAAAACTGAACTTTTCTTACAATTTTCAAGGAATTGATTTACTGACTCTCATGAACACACCAAAATACTGTTTATTATTTTCACTGAAACTCTGAAATCTCATGGTTTGATCATGACTGAATTTTCTGTCTTTTTGTGTGTGTGTCTTTTTTAGACAATTGTCGCTTAAAAGGTTTTGTATCAGAAAGAGCTTCGGTTTCATGAATAAAAACACCATTTGGGAACGGCATGAGGGTGAGTAAAAATAACAATTTTAAACATGAAAACATGTCTAGATTAAATTTTTTTAGAAACAAAAATTAAATTTGCTGAACGAAAATGAAGCTTTAGAGTCTAATGCATCCAGAGGTATTTATTGATTTATTTATTATAATAATATATATATTCCCATGTGTCAGATTTCACCTTTAAATAAACAAGTTTATATATTTGATTGTTTGCATGTGAAATGTGACGTATACAAGTTTTATGACAAATTCACCCAGCAACTGAACAGATTTCTTAGTGCTTCTACATCATCTTGTTACCTCTCATGGCCACCAGAGGGCGTAAAAAAAGCCCTAAAAACAAATTTTTTTGGTTTTTAAGAAAAAATGACAGATTAATTGCATTTGTACTTTCCTCCCCATGTGTACTTTTAAGTTATACAATCATAATAACATGTTATAATATCAAGTTCCCAGTGTTGGCTGCTGACAGATCGCCAATAAACAAGCAGATACAAAGACAAAGTAAAGTAAATAAACTGTTATTTATACAATATTCATACTACCTTTTATTCCCATTAACTACAATGGTAACTGTAGCACCAGTGGTTGTGTTGCCATCGACCCTCGTCCCGTTTTCAATCTCTTGCAGCAACACACAAGTTCTAGGCCGAAGCTCCGCCCTTTGTGCAGGAGGGGCGTGTCTACTCATTAGCCCCTCCCCCTTTGCCGTTATCGATATTTTCTTCCGTGTTTTACATCCCCGTCCTCTACATAGCAGCTTGGCGTAAGCTGACCTGAAGTCTCTGTTAAGCGTAGCGTAAAGTATAGGATTTAGCGCAGAGTTTGCGTATCCTAGCCAAAGCACCACCGACTGCGCCGTCCGTGGCGGATTATCTTCGTTGCGTATCCCCATTATGGTGAAAAACGTGAAATACGGGAACCAGCACACCACGAACGCACCAAGCACGACCGCAAGCGTCACTGTGGCTTTGTGCTCGCGCAATGCAAGAATCGTCGCGCCTGGAGACGACGCCGAACCCCGTCGAATAGAAATGATCCGTTTCGCCTGCATCCTTGCAATGCGGAAAATTCGGTGGTAGCTCCAGCACATGGCCACCAGGGGGAGATAAAACGTCGCGAAGGCGTCCACCAATACGTATGCTGTATTTAACTCAAATCGGCAGTCTCGCACAGGGTCGCCCTCGCGAATATTTTGCACGCACAAGTCTCCCGTATTCCAGCCCATGTGGATGGGGACAAACGAAACGGCCACCGAAACCAGCCAGATTGTCGCTAAAATCGCGCCGACGTGCCTCGGAAGCAAAAGCATTGGGTAACGCAGCGGATCGGTGACCGCGAAGTAACGATCCAAGCTGATAGCAAAGAGATTGAGTATGGAGGCAGTGCATAGCATGACGTCCAACGAAATGTAGATGTTGCAGAAGTGCGCCCCTAGTGGCCAATCGCCTGTAACTTGGTAAAGCGTGGAAAATGGCAACACGAGAGCGCCCAGTAGAAAGTCTGTGACCGCTAGCGAGACGATGAAGCAGTTGGTGACGCTACGCAGGCGTCTCGTGGAGTACACAGCCAGACAAACCAAAATATTCCCGCTGACAGTGAGGAGGATAAGAAGCGAGAGCGTTACGGCTAGTGCTATCTGAGATGTCATTCTTTGTTTAGTTGTCGTTTTCTTCACTGGTTTAGTGGTGGAGAAACAGTAGACACTTGGTTGAGCGCTTGATTCCAGGGAATGCACATATTTGCATCTGTCAAATGCAAGGCAATTTTTTTAGGTCAAGATGTTCAGAATGCAAGCCAATTTTTTTTTTTTTAGGTCAAGATGTTCAGAATGAAAGGCAATTTTTTCAGGTCAAAATGCATGATTTCCTTCACAGTTTTATTTTGTAGAGAAACACAATGAATGCAGGTGTGTTTCTGTGTGTGTTTTATCTTGTTTTCTGTTATTTCTTTATTTGCATCTGCCAAATGCAAGGCAATTTTTTTAGGTCAAGATGTTCAGAATGCAAGCCAATTTTTTTTTTTAGGTCAAGATGTTCAGAATGCAAGGCAATTTTTTCAGGTCAAAATGCATGATTTCCTTCACAGTTTTATTTTGTAGAGAAACACAATGAATGCAGGTGTGTTTCTGTGTGTGTTTTATCTTGTTTTCTGTTATTTCTTTATTTGCATCTGCCAAATGCATCAATGCAAAATGCAATGCAGTTCTTCAAGATGTTTAAACAGGTCTCCGGTATGTATTCCCAACGGTCTCCTTCCACGCTCCAGGGATCGTCCACCTCCTCCATTCATCCATCTGTTCATCCATCCACCTTCCGTCCATCTATAGTCTTGTTCCAGACCTCCGTTAGACTGAAGTGTGTCGGCCTCTGCTGGTCATAGTGAGTTACTACATTTTTTTTCTCTCCTGTTTAAAAGAGAACAGAGATGCATTTTTTTTTTTTTTAGATCAAAGCTTGTCAACCTTTCCCAGGCTAAGGGTCCCCTAATATAAAAAGCTAGACTTTTAACATTGCAATAGCCAACAATACATTTTATTATGGGTCAAAATTATTGATTTTTCTTTTATGCCAAAAATCATTAGGATATTAAGTAAAGATCATGTTCCATGAAGATATTTAGTAAATTTCCTACCGTAAATATATAAAACATGTATTTTTGTGTGTGAATGCAGCACAATCGTGAACATAAATGCACAACTTTAAAGGAGATTTTCTCAATGTTAAATTTTTTTTGGTCCCTCAGATTCCAGATTTTCAATAGTTGTGTCTCGACCAAATATTGTCCGATCCTAACAAACCACACATCAATGGAAAGCTTATTTATTCAGCTTTCAGATCATGTATAAATCTCAATTTCAAAAATTCATGTGACTGACCCATGTGACAGGGTCACATATACCATTAATAACATTAACAGACATCACTGTATTATGCTAAATTAGTGTTGACTTTTGCAATACTGTTTTGCAATTAACTGGTTTCATTATATCTCTTTAATGTGTGACACGTTGCTTTATGCTATTTATTTGGGGTCAGTAATTTTTCCACATGGCTTGTTTATTAACCTGTCAGGGAAGTCACACACTAACTAAAAACAAAACCAAACAACAAGTGAACTGTCACCCGTGAACCCTGACCTTGTTACTCGAGCGCATGCAGCGATGCAGTTTGCTCTGCTTTTTTTGTTTCGTTTTGCTCTTCGAGTAATATTTTATATGTATTAAGAGAAACAAGGAATGTTTTAAAGCAAGTATTTCTGTATATTCAGACATCTTGCAATAGTGATAGTGATCCCAGACATACACTAATACTGTTTAAAAATTTAGGGTTATTTTTGGAAGAAAGAAAATACTTTTTAACAAGTATGCATCATTAAATTGATCAAAAGTGACAGTAAAATCATTTAATTAAATAAAATAAATTCCGGAAAAAAAATTAAGCGTAAAAATTAAATTCTTGAGGATTTCAGAAGCATCATGTGACACTGAAGACTGGAGTAATGATGCTGAAAATTCAGCTTTCAACACAGGAATAAATTACACTTTACTATATATTCACATAGAAAACAGTTATTTTAAATTGTAATAATATTTCACTATTTTACTGTATTTTTGATCAAATAAATCTCGGTGAGCAGAAGAGACTTCTTACAAAAACATTTAAAAAATCGTACAGGCCCCAAACTTGTGTACATGACTCTTTACATCCATACAACACAATAGTGTGACATTCAAAATTACATCATTAAGGAAAGATACACATTCTTCCACATAAGTCAGAGAACAACAAACATGGCATCAGTGTATATAATGTAGAAAACAGTAAAAACAGTCAACAATAGGAATTGTGCATGAATAAAGATCCTTGCACACTGACTCTGAAAAATAAATACGACCTTGCGAGTCTTTCGTCCATCATAAAAAGATTTGTATCGGATTCGATTTTCTGTGTTTTTCTGTGTTTTTCGCATCCGTAGCGAGCACTTTGAATGGTGTTTTGACAATTCAGAGCCACCGAATCACAAATACAAAAAAAAAAATCGGACTGTGTGCAAGGACCTTAATTCATAAAGCAGTGGCGACTGGGAAACAGTCCTATATCCACAACCTTGAACATCAGAGGTTCACTTCATGTTTAAAAGGTTGCCGACCCCTGCTCTTTATAGTATAACTTCTGGGAAACACTTTGAAATATAAAGAATACACTTTAAAGCAGCATTAAAGCAGGTGATTTTATTATCAGGACACACACACACACACACACACACACACGTTTGTTTGGCTGCAACTTGATCATCTTAAAGAGATTTATTGCAGAGTAGCGCAATGTTTTCTCAGGCAACCTGTGTGTGTGTGTGTGTGTGTGTGTGTGTAGGACAATAAGTTGAAAGGGAACAGAATGCTCTAACACTCATATTAGTGTAGCACAACAAACACGGCACATTACGATCAAAGCCTGAGTGGAGATAGATAATGTCATATCTGCACACATTAGCTTTGTTCAGTGTTCAAAGTAAACACACTCTTCTCTTCTTCCTCTTAGAGACTTTATAAGCACCCGTTAGTGGCACATTCCTGGATATGATATTCTATATGAATAGATTCACACGACTTGCAGTTTTTCCTTGACCTTGCATCTGCTGAGAGCTTTTCCTCGGTGTGTGTGTGTGTGTGTGTGTGTGTGTGTGTGTGTGTGTGTGTGTGAGTGTGAGAGAGAGATAGGAGGAAGAAATTAATATCTGTCAACTGGGTCACTTGCAGCATGTTTCCATTTCTACAGTATGTGTCGTGTCTTACTATATTAGCTATATATGTATATATATATATCAAATTAGTTATTTTTATTTTATCCCAATGCCATAATTAAGATAATTTTAAATCATCGCACTCCTTTACTTAGAGCGGATATTAATTTCTGTCTAACATTAAAACTACTAATTAATTCAGTATTCCATTATTTTTTCTTTCTCTAATGTTCTTGGCAATGTTTTAATAGATTTTATAAATTTGTCAATTTATGTGTTTATTCATAAAACCCCTTTTGTTATACAGGTTGAAACTCTCTTTACACCCTGATAGCAATCAATAATAGAAGTGGTCTAAATATAAAATTTTTTACATATTACAACTAGTTTGGGACTGTTATTTAATAGCCTTACGTCACACTCCTTATTCATCTGTGTTAGTGATATTCTTACAATCGATGTGCATGTTAAAGTCCTGTGGTGAAAATCAAGTTTTTAATGTTGTTTATATGACTATATGTTTATGTGTTTTTAATCTGCTTTAAGTCAAACCATGTTTAAACTCATAAGTCGACAGCATTGCTGAGTATTTTCTGCTTAAAACTGCAGTGAACCAAAGACAGTCTCAAAAACACGCTTTGAAATCGCTGGTGTTTCTGACGTCACACACTACCTTGTAACCAATCAGATCAACGTGTGATCGTCAACCAGTGGAGTGGAGGCGGGGCTCATTTGCATATCCATAGAATCGCGTATACTAAACGAGGCAAGGCTGTCGAGTTACATTCAAGATATTTTAAAGCATGACAAAAAATAATTCAAGCAAAAAAACCAACATTTTCATTTTGGTGATCAAAGATGAGTTTTAAGGGATACAATGATTGACTACAGGGGGACTTTAAGTAAAGTGGGACGGTACTTGGGTGTGTGTCCAACATTTTTGAGAAATAAATTAGCTTGATTCAAATTCCTAAAAATGAATGACTATGCAGGGGAAATGTGGCCAAAGCATTTGAGAACCGCTGGTCTAGAGCCTTTCTCTCTCTTAATATCTCATTCATTTAAGTATCTTTTTTTTTTCTCAGATGTTTCTCCTAAAATGATTGAGTTCCCAAAGAGATCTCTGAGTTTTGATTGCAGACTTTGGCAAATCTGAGCACAATTTAAATGGGTGGTTGATTATGATTTGACTTTTCTAACTGTAGTTAGTGTGTAATGTTGCTGTTTGATCATAAACAACATCTGCAAAGTTACAACGCTCAAAGTTCAGAGCAAAGGGAGATATTTGCTTTTACAGAAATCACTTTTTAAGGACTACAACAAACGGCTGGTAGAGACTACACGACATTCCTCCCGGGTTACTGACATCAGCAACCCTAAAATTTACATAAACCCCGCCCCCTGAACACGCAGTCCATGTTGAGAAGAGGAAAAGTTGTTGTAGTCGAGCACATTTGTGAGTCTGCCCACAAATCTTTTCACAAGCAATATAGTACGTAACACAAATGCAATAGCATGTCACTCTGTAAGCATCTTATATCGATTATTGTGACAGAATATACTAAATGAAGATAGTTAACACCACATCAGCAACATGCATTCAACTAACCATTCAGAGGCTTCCTGTTGCATTCTACATGAAGCTCTTGAAGCTCCGCCCCCAGCAGCTCATTTGCATTTAAAGGGACAGAAACATGAAAATAACGCGTTTTTACATGCTGTAAAAAAATATCTGTGGGGTATTTTGAGCTAAAACCACACACACACACACACACACACACACACACTCTGGGGACGACACAGACTTATTTTACATATTGTAAAAAGGGGCATTATACCACCCCTTTAAGACACTGAGATTCTTCTGAAACTAGGGGTATTTTTCTCAAGAGAAACATCTGAGAATCCGGAAACTTCAGCAGAAATCTCAATCGAATGTAATTGCGTTGTAAAAGAAACATCTGAGATGTATTCAGCAACTTGCTTGTGATTCTGCTGTATGTGTGTCTCTCTGCTTTTTTGTGTCCTGCTCTTTCTCATTATTTCTCAGAGAGAAAAAGCTGTTCTTGCCATTAAAAGTAGATCTGATTTAATGATTTCGAAACATATGGACTGTTTAATTAACTTAATGTCACACGTTAACGCTGTGTTTGCTGTCTTCAATCCCACATGTCTCTGTCTCTGTCTCATTGTGATGCACATGTCTCCTCTGCTATAGAAACCTTCTCCATAACAGCGTGTTAAACTTTAAACAGATTATGAAATATTTAACATTTTCTTCGGCAATGTCAGCATGGCACATCTGCCTTCTGACAAGCCCTTTTCAATTTAGATCATTTCAGCTTCACTTTCAACTTAACAGTAACATGATATGACAGTATTAATGCTGCCAAGTTCTATAAATATGAATGAATCGAGTTGAGTCACCTTTATTTATATATAGTGCTTTTTACAATACAGATTGTATCAAAAGCAGCTTCACAGTGATAACATGAAAATAATACAACAAAGTTTGTTTCTAGAGGAAAATTGCGTCATCGTCCATCTTAGAGGATTAGTTCACTTTTAAAAAAACTTTTGCTGATAGTTTACTCACCCCGATGTCATCCAAGATGTCCATGTCTTTCTTTCTTCAGTCGAAAAGAAATGAAGGTTTTTGATGAACACATTTCTCCGTATAATGGACGTCAATGGGCCCCAAACGGTTCAAGGTCCAGATGACAGTGTCAGCGCCGCTTCAACGGGCTTTAAACGACACCAGACGATGAATACGGGTCTTATCTAGCGAAACCATCGTCATTTCAAAAATAAATTAAAAAGTTTAAGTTTTATAAGCACAAATGCTCGCCTTGCTCTGTTCTGTGATGCGCGTTCGTGACGTAATACGCAGTTACGTTGAAAAGGTCACGCTTCTGTGAAAAGTCAAAAAATGTCTGTCCTGACGAAAATTTTCTTTTAGGCTTTTTAATATCACAACACCCAGGATACGCACACGACAAGGACATTTTAAACGATAAACTGACATAAAGACATTTGAATATGTGTGTATGGTCCTCCTTCTGCACATCTGTAAACACTGACTCGTCAAGCGTGACCTTTTCAACGTAATTGCGTATTACGTGACGTCACGAACACGCATCACAGAACAGAGCAAGGCG
>NC_136887.1:33301945-33326945 GCF_949152265.1 Phoxinus phoxinus | reverse complement strand
TTTTTTTAGATGTATTTCCACTTAATAATTTTAGTACTTCAACTTATTTCAGTTTATTGCCAAGGCAACATTTTTATAAAACAAATAAAAAGTATATAGACATAATAATAATAATAATAATAATGGCAAAGACACACAACAAAATTACTAAAACTTCAACAAAAATGTAACTAAAAACGTACATTTCTACTCGTTTTATCTTATTTTAGCTAGTTTAATATTTTGAATTAGTTTTTTAAATATATTTTTAGTTTTCATATAATTTTTTTGTTACATTTTTTTTAGTACTTTCATTGTGATTTTTTTTTTTTTTTTTTTTTTTTTTTTTTAACATTGCTTTTTAGATTTAATTTATTTTTATTTCAGTTTTATTTTTCTTAATTTCCAGTTAATAATTTTAGTACTTCAACCTATTTAGTTTTTATGGCCAAGGCAACATTTAAAGTTTTTTATTCAGTTTGAGTTTTTGGGGTTTTCTTTTATCTCAGCTTTATTTCAATGAAATAAATTAGTGATAATAACCCTGCTTCTATTCAGCAAGCTGCATGATGAAGTTTTTGCAGCATCTCTCAGTGAGTTTGCGGTGCCCTCTATAGGCTACTGTAGGATATTGCGCTTGAATATTGACATTATTTGGATGTTTGATGAGTACAGATACAGTTTGTGTGTTTGTACCTGCTTACATCAAGTCTCTCAGGGCCATAAATCAAACATCTTAGGGGAATCTGTGCTTTATCTCGTCCCACACCAGATGTTTCCTCCAGCATTAAAGATTAATAAATGATGATTTACTCTACGTGCTCCATCTCTCACACACACACACACTAATACACTGTAGACCAGAGCAGAGTTTGAGACTCAACACACACATACATGATCCATATATAACAGCCATTGAAACGTGTGCTTTAGTCGCCATGCTGAAGTTGTGCTGCGTATGTCAGCCGATGGAAGGCCAAAAGAGGAAGAGGAAGAAGCAGACAGTCAGACAGAGAGGAGGAGGAGCACTTCATGCTGGTTATTTCTCACACCCGAAACAAAAAAAAACAGCCGGTGTAGGACTCCAGAAAGGAACTGAGATACTCCGAAAGATTAAACACAGACAGAAAGAGACGCAGGAGAGCGTTTTAAAGTCCAACCAATGGCTCCTTGGACAAAAAGCTCTAAAAGATATGGAGTTGGTGAGTTTGGCCTTTTTTTTTTTTGTGATCCACCTGTGCAGGAATGAATGTTTTCTGTGTATTTGTGTGTGTGTGTGTGTTTGTGTGTGTATTCCTGGCACCTCTCGCAGCGGCCGTCTATAGTTGCATGAGTTTAGTTCCTATTTCTCAGGATGTGGGCAGAGACGGATCAGTCAAGCGGCCCAACAGGCACTGGCCTAAACAGATTGCAGCGTTTTATCTTTTACCACTTGTTTTTTGCTTTGAAATCCGGCAAATATTCAGATTTATGATGATGCAGTCATGCAATGCTTGTTAGCATTAAAATAATGGTTTATTAAAGTCAAAAATATAATTTAATACAACTGAATACTTAAGGAACCTCTGCACATTTTCACTTATTACAGTCTAAAGCATTTGCCTTTATAGCCTGTTTGCTGAATGAACTTTAAGGTTTGAAGACATTTAATAACTCGCAACATTTAATTTTTAAAGGTTAAAGGATGAAATGTGATCTCTTTAATATATTGATTGTTTATTGATCATAGAGCGCAATGAGAAGAGAAAGCAATCTCACACAAGCCTCCTCTAGAGCTTCATCTCACTAATGTCTCAATATTTGCTCAAGTGTGCAATCAAAATCTCAGTTTGAACTTGTATATTTCTCATAAAATAAATGAAATCAAATTGTAAACGTAAAAAAAAAAAAAAATCATATTTTAATGACACTCAAATGTCTGATTTCTCTTAAGGAATTGCAGGAGAAACATCTGAGACAAACTAAATTAAATTAAACGCATGTGAGGACTTAATTAAGTCTCTTCAAGTTTTTTCCCAAACCATTCTTTGGGAAGAAATATTTCATGCACATGACATTTGAAATCATTTTAATCAACAGAAGCTTGTTTGTGAAGCGTCCAGGAAGAGCAGAGCTAGCTTGAGATGGTGACGCTGATTAGAGTAACTTTATATAGAGTTATTTGTGAATGTTGAAAAACCTAATGCTCAAAATAATGAATCGGTTTGAGTAGAGCCGACTTAAATTAAACCGATTAGTTCAATCAGATTAACTTTTATGAGTACTTTCTTTTTATTTTGAGTTCACAAAACTTCTACATGTAAAGTAATTAGAATTGTTTTATTGTTTTTGAGTTTTATGAACTTAATTCAAATTACAAACTTAATATTAACTGAAACTGGGCTGGGATTTCCCAGCATGCTTTTCCATGACACTCAAAAGGGAGTAAATGCTAAAATTGTAAAATTGTGTTTTTTTTTGTGTGTGTGTGCAAGATTAATGTTAGTGTTTAATGTTTTGTTATGCTAGTTTGGAAGAGTTTTTTTTTTTTTTTTGGTTATCATCATGGTGATGAGTGGAGCATGAGCTTGATTTAAGAACAGATGTTAAATATTTTATATAGCTGTATTCATTCAGCAAGTGCTATGCTATGCTAATGCTATCAAAGCATTGTGTTACCAATTAGCAAGGTAGCATTTATTGAATTGGATAGTTAAAGCTAGCCAAGTTTCCACTACTAAAAATATTTAGGTTGAGATTATATGAAAATATTAAGTTAAATGAATTAGCTTACTCAAATATTTCAAGTTAAGAGCAGTTAAAATGTAAGAGTACAAAATAAAAATCTGCAAGTTCTGCTTACTTAAACTTAACATTTCTTAACTTAAAAAAATTTGATTTCCTCCATTTTTTTAAGTTTTGCCAACTCATTTGGGTACGAGTTATTTTTTGTGCGAAACAGTCTTGAAATGAATGCAAAAGTGGTTTGACTTCTGATTGGCGATGTTTGTGCCTCTGGTTCTGGTGTAGTCAGCAGTTTTGTAGATCACCATAGTGAATAAATGAGGATATTGCACATACTAAAACTTATGAACTAATTCATTATAAAAAGCTTTCTGCTTATGTAAATGCATATGCATTGCTTATTGAAAGTTATTTTGATTGTAAACATGCTGATGGCGGCGTGTATCTGTGTATCTGTCTGTGTGTGTGTGTGTGTGTGTGTGGTGTTGCACAGGAAGCTGCTCTGAGAGGAAGTAGGCCAACGAACTCGTACTTGCAGAAATAAAGTGTGTGTGTGTGTGTAATATGATGTTCTCCATCTCTGCAGTTTAACATTTCCATGTCATTGATGTTGGCTAAAGAATTAAAGTTCAGTGTGTGTGTCGTCCTGCAGCGTTTGTGCTCCAGACATGAATTGCAGGACTTTTTTTCACACCAGACAAGAGGAAAGCAAAGTAGTTGAGGACAGTTTCTTATCGTTTGATGTCTTAAAGGGAGCATTAAAGGATCTCATTCTGCCGTTTTGCTGGGCATCACTTGAGAAATAAATCCAAACTCAAACTGTGACTTCACTTTATGTGTTTTCAAATGCATCTGATTAATTTTATGCAATTTGTATTTTCTCTGAAGTTAAGTGGAATTTCATCGCCAAAGCGGAAAAGCAATTGTCCTTGGCGGTCGGGGACACGGTACACATACAGGAGTCATGTGAAGGTGAGGGATTCTGGGATATTGAATTTACTTTTGGTTTATGCATTTAACAGAATTTGTTTCCAGGGAATTATATTGCATGCAAAGTGTACATTTGATTTATTACATTTGTACATTAAACCCATGGCCGTGGCGTTGCTAGCGTCATGCTCTAGTGTTTGAGCTGGGGTTTTATGGGTGTGTTCACACTTGGCATGTTTGGTTGGATTAAAACGTACCCTGGTGCGTTTGCTCTGTTCGTGCTAAGGGTGTATTCACACCAGGAAAGTCCGCTAGTTCATCGGTTCCCAACAGGGGGGTCGCGGCCCACAACCACAAGGGGGCCTCAGCGAGCTCTGTGGGGGGTCGCGTCATATTTTGAGCAATGAGCAAAAGTCCTTAACTTTTTTTCTGTTCAAAATGTACAAAATTTATATAATGAGCGAGTTCATCATGAATCAAATTTCCAATCCGTGTTTTTGTCTTATCCTGAACCGCTATGGTACTCCTATAATAAAATGTTTACATTGGGACTATTTTACACTGGTTCGGATCGCTGCGGAGTAGCCCAGGCCCTGCGTGACTCATCATAGACGTACACAGAGAGGCTACAATGTTCTTCCGAAAGACGCATTATTCTGTTAATAAACGCAAGTTTATTATCGCTCGCTATAGCGCCAAAAGCGTCAAAAATAAAGCCTCACAAATAACATGCAAGTATTGAGGCCCCAGACAGCGCTCATTTAGTAAAAGCCTAATAACCTCTTTCTTTCTTTTTACCATTTCAAATAGGGCCAATTTATAGGCTTCTCCTAGGCTTACGTTTTTAAACGACAAAGGGCCTACTGATGTTTTTGTTATTGTATTTTCAATATTATAGGCTATTATTTGTGCATAAACATATCTGGTTATAGTAAACATATACCGTTTGTTTGAAAACTAAATATTTTGTCATCCTTGCTGCAAGCTTACAAGAGCGATAATATCATTAAATGTGAAGGGGGGCCCTCAAATATTTTCTTGGGAAAAAGGGGGTCTCAGACAAAAAAAGGTTGGGAACCACTGCGCTAGTTCACTTGCTGTGCTCCGGACCAAATACAATGTTGATTTTTTGTGTGGCTCGCTTTCACACTGCCCTTTTTGCAATTGAGCCAAAATTTGTAAACAAATCCACATGTGACAGAAATTCATCTTAAACGAACCGTACCAGAATTAGTTTGGACCACGTCTTCAGCTTGGTCTCAGTACGGCTGTTTGATCCGCACCCGAGTGCGATTGCTGTATTCACACCTGCCCAAAAGACATTTACTTGACTGGGTAACTCCAGCTCGATCTGAAGCTCAGGCTGGAAACCTGTACATTTTTCTATCCTGCTTTTGTTACAAATTTGCGGGGACCAATCATAAACTGGCTTATCCACCTGGCGCGCTATTGGCGGGTTTAATCCAATCCAATTCCTTTTAATCTCTCGACGATGCTCAATGGCTTCTTTAGTTTAGCAAACAAATCGCTCGAGTGGGTGTACAGTAAATATCACTCACTTTCATGTTTTTTTGGAAAATACATTGCGGAGCAGAGAGGAGACTGACAACACACTGACAGACAGGACAGACCAGGTTACTTTTCAGTTACTTTTGATATTAAACAAAGTCTCACCTTTCAAATTTGGTCATTTTTTTAAAGAAATTTAAACAATAAATACGGTTTTGTGTCTCTTTAATGTGTGTGACAGATCGCCTCAGTTAAAGCTTCTCGTGAACCGATCATCTCTTCCTTCTAGTTCATTTATAGCATCAAATAAACATGAATGAACATCAGAAGGAATGTTGTTTTAACCGCGGAAAGGCGTCAGTACACTCCGCTTCTCAAGCTCAAATCCTCCCATGTTAATCTACTAACTCTCCTGACTGCTTTGTCGGACAAAATGGTGGATGGTGAAGTATGATTGGTCAGATCACCAGTCAATCAAGCTCCCTGTGAAGGGTCAATTGCGAGTCATTTGAACTATGCCCGTTGATGAACAGAGCAGACTAATGTTCAATCTTAAAAGATTGAGCTTGGTCTGGTGATAGCCAGACTAGAAACGAACTTGAACTTGAGTGAATACACCCTAAGAGTGAACGCTCCCATCCGAACCCTGGTGCCACCAAACCAGCGGGCCGAGACGCTGAAAAGATGAGCCTGGTCCACTTCCTAACAATGTCTGGTGCGGTTCGAATTAAATATGAACGCAACTCTGACCAAAGATATGTAATCGAACAAAAAACAGGACATGATGTCTCAAGATGTGACCCTAAAAAGGACATAATGCTGAAGCACACCTGTTTTTTCTCGTCATAGTCTTGATTGTGGCCCATCACAGTTCAGTACAGGCGTCTCCTCACAGCAGATCTTTCTTTGTGTGTGACGGAGGGATGTGTGTGTGACGCTGTTTTGACTCCTTTACACATTTTAAAAGTCCTCATGAATGATGTTTAATCAATGTGTTTGTGATAACATTTTAAGAACATTATTAAAGACCAGATAACTTTGAACAAACGATCTGTTGATGTTACGAGAAGAATATTTGTTCATAACTTTGAGAGTACCTTGCCATGTTAAGCGCTATATAAATAAAGGTGACTTGACTATAGAAATGTTCTCATAAATTGCCTGAAATATAAACCAGTCTGTTATTGTTCCAGGATGGTTTAAAGGTTACGTGATCAAGAACAAAGAGAGAAAAGTGAGTAATTGCATATTTTGAAAGAACAGTGTTCTCTTCCTGAATATCTGACCTGAACTTCCTCTACTACTGTACCTGCTACTGTACCTGCTACTGTACCCGCGACTGTACCCGCTACTGTACCCACTACTGTACCCGCTACTGTACCCGCTACTGTACCCGCTACTGTGCCCGCTACTGTACCCGCTACTGTGCCCGCTACTGTACCTGCTAGTGTTCCTGCCTCCTGATTTACTTTCTTCCTTTATTTAAGGGAGCATTTCCTGCCAACTTTATAGAGCTAAAGGAAGTCATCATTGAAAAGAGAGGGTGAGTATGTCCATCCATCCAAGCTATCTATCTATCAATCTGACCTGTCTTTCCATCCATCCATCCATCTGACTGTCTTTACATCCATCCATCCATCCATCCATACATCCATCTATCTATCAATCTGACTGTCTTTACATCCATCCATCCATCCATCCATCCATCCATCTATCAATCTGACTGTCTTTACATCCATTCATCCATCCATCAATCTGACTCTTTACATCCATCCATCCATCCATCCATCCATCCATCCATCCATCCATCCATCCATCCATCCATACATCCATCCATCCATCCATCCATCCATCCATCCATCCATCCATCCATCCATCCATCCATCCATCTCTTCTTCTGTAGAGATGAGGAGGTCATAAGCTCTGTTGAGATGCCCCTGGTGAAGGAGGTGACCACCACACTGAGAGAATGGGGCACCATCTGGAAACAACTCTATTTGGTAAGACATTTAAATGGGTGTGTTAAAAATAAAGGTGTCAAGAATTCCACAAAGAACATTTAACTTCCACGGAACCCTTTCATTAATACACAAATGTTATTTATATTTCTAAAAGATTTATTCAAAAGGGCGTTTTGTAGTGCTGCCTAAGAAGAACCATATCGGTTCCCCAAAAGAATATTTTCTTTTGTTTCAAATTGTTTTGTCTCTTTCAAATGATTTAAAGAACCTTTTGTATAATGGAAGTGTTCCATGGATGTTTAAGGTTCTTAATGGAAGTCATGTGACAAAAGCCGCTTTTCCAGCATCGGGCCGAACCGCTCTTAGAACGTAAGGAACGGTTCTAGTTATATTGAGATTGGGTCGGCATGATTACAAACTGTTCTCGGTCCACAATTCTCAGCATGGTTGGCTAATTCGTTTCTCTGTAGCTGGTCAAGCGTGCTATTTGAGCAAAGTTAATGTAAGTTAATAATAAAATTAAAAGAAATATCTGATCATTCTCCATAACATGGTTGCTATTTACATCTCATGTGTGACCCTGGATGGACCCAGTCTGGAGTCGCACGGGCATATCTGTGGCAATAGCCAACTATACATTGTATGGGTCAAAATTATACATTTTTCTTTTATGCCAAAAATCATTAGGATATTAAGATCATGTTCCATGAAGATATTTAGTAAATGTCCTGCCGTAAATATATAAAACATGTATTTTTGTGAGTGAATGCAGCACAATCGTGAACATAAATGCACAACTTTAAAGGAGATTTTCTCAATGTTTCGATTTTTTTGCTCCTCAGATTCCAGATTTTCAATAGTTGTTTCTTGACCAAATATTGTCCTATCCTAACAAACCACACATCAATGGAACGATTATTTATTCAGCTTTCATTTAATGTATACATCTCAGTTTAAAAAAATTGACCCATGTGACTTGTCCAGGGTCACATATCATCTGTAAACTCTTGCGTTAACAGCAATGACTGATGTATTTGTATTGCATCCCTAAGAGATCCGTTATCAGTCCCACAGTAGAAAATGAAAGCATATCGGTACCGGTTGTGCCGGATCGGCACGTAATGAAGCGGTTAAGTAACGAGAGCGGTTTGGCCCGGCGGTGGAAAAGCAGCCAAGGTTGCATACACTGCTGCATGCTTCAAATAAGTCCAACATCCAACATCATAAGTCCAATGCATGTGCACAACCTGAACTTCTGATCAGTGATTGTCTTTGCTTCTCAGCAGTCCAGTAAGAAGGACCGCTTCACTCAGGTCCAGAGGCTGATGTGGGATTTAATGGAGTGGCGTTCCCAGCTCCTGTCCGGGACGCTGCCGAGTGACGAGTTTAAAGAACTCAAGCAGAAAGTCACATCAAAGATCGACTATGGAAATAAGTACGTACTCCAAGTGTCTCTTCTCTTCGTGTTCATGTCTGTTTATCAGTCAGCGTGTCTGTGTGCATTTTTGACCATGGCAATGCCATTTTAATGTTTGCTTTGGAAGACCAAACACATACCATATTATATGAAAGTAATCATACAATATTATGGCATTATCATCTACAAATCAATCAATCAACATTTATTTATACAGCCCTTTACAACACTCAAGGTGAACCAAAGTGCTTTCCAAAAAAACTAAATGTATGCCACAGAGAAATCAAAATGCCAGTCTAAAAACAAATAACAGATCTGATAAACTCTAGAATAATAGGATCCAGTCGGCTGGTGTAATTTCTCTCCTGAGCTTCTGTGATTTGCTCTGGGCTGTTGTTAATGAATTAGTTAATTTGTACATTATCATAAAGGAATTCATTAACAAACCTCAAGGGGATAAAAATGTCTTCCTGACACCTGAACGGGAATGAATTACTGCGGGGGAAAAACCTCGTGTCATGGATTCACACAAGTTTATTCTTGTTTTCTCAAGATAACAAGTTATGTCATTATCATCATGAGATATTAGTTGGGGAGAAAATCGATATAGAAAATAAATATATTGATCTGTGTATTAGCTTTTAAAGTGACAGGAGCCTAATAAACCTGCTGTTGTTTGTCAATTAAGCAACATAAAACAAAGTGCGAATCAACCACTTTGAATAACTTTTGTACCTTAAATAAGGATTTATATTCAGTTAATAATACTAGAGCTCCACGATTAATCGTTAAACGATCGCGAGCTCGGGTGCTTTAAACACTCACGCGATCTTATTCCTAAACGACAACGATTCGTCTGTGTATATTAAACCTTCAACAAAATCACACTGGAACATTCAAATCTGTGTTTAAATCGCTGATCCAGAGAGAGCCGATGTTATAGGAATGAAACCGCTTCACAAACAGGCTTTTCAGCTACATGATACTATTTCTATTACAAATATTCATATTAGCGCATAAGAACTGGGATAAACGTTTATATTTCGGATATAAACACTAATGTCTATACGGTAGCGTTTAAAATTGAGTAAATCACCTTTAGAAAGTAACATGGCACTTCAAATAACGATTATATCGGTTACATCGGTACACCAGTAGGTGGCGACAAGTGACTGTAAAAAATTGGTATTTGTAATTGAATCATTCACTTTGTTCAAGTGGTGCTGGTTTGTTCAAAAACGCAGATTAATCTAGTAATGAAACAAGTGAAGTATTTATGAATGAGTAATTTAATCATTCACTCATTCAAATTTTAAATAGACATTTTAAATGCAGCAATTAACATTTTGTCAGATCCTCTAGTAAATTACATGTTATTTTGTTTAGTTGTCTGTTCAAAATCGTGATCTCTGTAAAAAAACATTTTTTATCCATTTATCCAGAATCATGCAGCTCTAGTTCAAACAGTGAAGACGTTTAATATTGTTTCAATATACACAATATTTTAATATAGTTTAATATAAATAAAACAGTGTTTTATTTAATATTTGTGTATTTGATTACATTTCTCCTGATAGACCTACACTGCAAAAAATGCTTTTCTTACTTAGTATTTTTGTCTTGTTTCCAGTCCAAATATCTAAAAACTCTTAAATCAAGATTCATTTGCTAGATGAATAAAATGCCATAAGATGTTATGTAATTTTTTTCTGGGGGAATTAATCAAAATGAAGTGAGTTGATGCTTAAAAAAAGCACAATTATCTGCCAATGGGGTTAAGAAAAATAATGTTAATTCAAACAGAAAAAAATATTATTTTTCTTACACCATTGGCAAATAATTTAGCTTTTTTTTAAGCAAAAAAAAACTCACTTAATTTTGATTTATTTCCCCAGAAAACAAGACTTAATATCTTATGGCATTTTACTACTTTTGTTTGATATTTAGACTGGAAACAAGACAAAAATACTAAGTAAGAAAAGCATATTTTGCAGTGTACCTGTAAAACATAATTTACTAAATGTAATTTGTATCTTTGTTTCACTGTATTTATTGCTATTGCTTGTAATTACTTTCCTTGTTCTTTTTTAGACTATTACTTTCTGTTTTTTTTTAGTGATAATAAAATGAAATATAGATCAACCAAACATATATACAGCAAATGACATGTGTGAATCCATGCCAGTAATAAGCTTGAGTGTCTGTGATGTGCAAGAACGAGTCTTAATGAAACGAAGCACATCATGCCTGAGGTGCATCATGGGAGCACAGGATTTCACAGAGCTCTGGGCAAGAGCACATCTGTCAGATCATTTCAAGCATCTGTGTGTGTGTGTGTGTGTGTGTGCTGAATAATCATGTAAATGTGAGCGAGTACAACCGCTCAAACTTGAGTCCAATCAAGCGCTGTTCTGCCTCCAGGATCTTGGAGCTGGATGTGGTTGTTCGGGATGCTGATGGGAATACCCTCGACCCCGAGCGCGCCAGCGTCATCAGCCTCTTCCGAGCACACGAGGACGCCACGGCCAAGATCACAGAGCGAATTAAAGAGGAACAGGTTCTCATTTCACTTTCATTTAATGGTCTACTACAGACAAACCCTCAGAATGAAACCGCAAAGAGCTTCTGATAAGCATCACAGAGTTTGTAGTTTTAATGAGACATTTTTAGATGTTCAGGACGGCTGAACAAACTATAAGATTCCACGGCTCTTCCTTCCTTCGGTTTAAGTCTGCTGTGAATTCATAGTTAATATAGCCTACTATAACCTCATCATCAAACTAAACAGAACCCCATGGCAACTGCATAATAATGACCTAGCAACCCCTTAGCAACGCCTTTACAACCATCCAGATACCCTAGAAACCCCTTAGCAATGCTTTGGCAGCCACCCAGAACAGCCTAGCGATCACACAGACATAGTAACTCCATAATAATGCCCTAGCAACCACTAGACAACACCTTCACAACCACCCAGAACAGCCTAGCAATCACACAGACACATTAACTCCATAATAATGCCCTAGCAACCACTTGACAACACCTTCACAACCACCCAGAACAGCCTAGCGATCACACAGCATAGTAACTTCATAATAATGCCCTAGCAACCACTCGACAACACCTTCACAACCACCCAGAACAGCCTAGCGATCACACAGACATAGTAACGCCATAATAATGCCCTAGCAACCACATGACAACACCTTCACAACCACCCAGAACAGCCTAGCGATCACACAGACATAGTAACTCCATAATAATGCCCTAGCAACCACTAGACAACACCTTCACAACCACCCAGAACAGCCTAGCGATCACACAGACATAGTAACTCCATAATAATGGCCTAGCTACCACTTGACAACACCTTCACAACCACCCAGAACAGCCTAGCGATCATACAGACATAGTAACTCCATAATAATGCCCTAGCAACCACTTGACAACACCTTCACAACCACCCAGAACAGCCTAGCGATCACACAGACATAGTAACTCCATAATAATGCCCTAGCAACCACTTGACAACACCTTCACAACCACCGAGAACAGCCTAGTGATCACCCAGAGACCCTAGCAACCACATAGGAACACCTTCACATCCACCCAGGCTCCCTAACAACCGCGTAACTATGCTTTAACAACCGCTCAGAACACCCTAGCAACCCATCAAGCGCTGAATGACACTCCTTATCAACCACATGGCAACATGCTAGTATCGTGATTGTAAGTTTTGCACAGTATTTCCTGAAGATGTAAAAATCGATTTAACGTAATTTCCTGTGTTTTCTGCTCTTCTCGGTGCAGTCCAACGTTCAGATGGATCATTCCGGAGTGTCCGCACGAATCCAGTCTTCTCCCACACACAGCCTCTATGTGTTTGTGCGCAACTTTGTGTGTCGAATCGGGGAGGATTCAGAGCTCTTCATGTCTCTGTATGACCCCAACAAACAGACCAACATCAGGTGTGTCACACACACACACACACACACACACTAGGGCTGCACGATATTGGAAAAAAATTACATTGCGATATTTTTTCCCCCAACGATATATATTGCGATATTGAGAGCCATAACTCCAGGCTAAAGACAATAATTACCATTCCATGATATTAATAATTTCACTAATAAGCAAGCTTCATTACAAGTGACAAAAAGGTCACTTAATATTTTATTCCAAAATTAGAACATTTCTGTAAACAGAAAAGCAGAACGCATTTAAACAGCAGCTTTACACCATACCGCCTGTCTGCGCCGTCGCTCCCACCGTGTGCATCACGCGCTGTGCGTAGGGCACCAAGAGAGGGGGCACCAAAATATGAGAAATCAATAATTATAATGGCGATATTATTTCAGTATAGAAATATTGATAGTGGCTGATGCCCGCGAATTAGTTAAAATCTCCGGAATCTAGAGCGAGCGCGCCCGCGAGACAGAGACTGTGCTCCAAACCGCGTAGCGCGTGCACGGCAGAGAGAGCAAGAGACCGCGCGCGTGCCTCATGAAGCGCATTTAATATCTCCCGCTGGTGCTACTGTGCTACTAGCCTTCACATCGCATGTTCTGGCGATGTGACTATCGCTTACTTGCACATCGCGATGTCGATGTTAAAACAGAATATCGTTCAGCCCTAACACACACACACACACACACACACACACACACACACACACACACACACACACACACACACACACACACACACACACACACACACACACACACACGCACGCACACACACACACACACACGCACACACACACGCACACACACACACACACACACTCTTGAGTTCTGACTCTAACAGGTGTCATTAACACCATCTCTCTCTCTCTCTCTCTCTCTCTCTCTCTCTCTCTCTCTCTCTCTCTCTCTCTCTCTCTCTCTCTCTCTCTCTCTCTCTCTCTCTCTCTCTCTCTCTCTCTCTCTCTCTCTCTCTCTCTCTCTCTGCAGTGAGAATTATCTGGTCAGATGGGGAGATAAAGGTCTGCCGAAGGACATTGAGATGCTCAACAGTCTGAAGGTGGTCTTTACTGTAAGTAACTCATTATATCTGCCTCATCAAAAAAATTATAATAATCATGCTTTGGTAAATCATAATTATTTACTTTTTAATGTCATAAATTTTACTTTTTCCCTCATAATGATGTCTTTTTAATCTCATAATTTGACTTCTCTTCTCATAATTGTGACTTTTTGCGTCATGAATGTGACTTTAAATGTAATAACAATGACTTCTTATGCCATAATGATGACCTTTTATCTCATAATCATGTCATATTATGCCAGAATTTTTACATTTTATACTGTAATTTCTACTTTTTATCTCATAATTATGATTTACCAAATCACCTCATGTGATGGAAACATGATTTCATAAGGTACCATTAATATTACAAATAAATGTGTATGTAGTGACTGCAGAGATTTTTTGATGTCCTGGAGATTGATTTTTATAGACTCTCCTCTTTCTCTCTGTCAAGGATCTGGGCAATAAAGACCTGAACCGAGAGAAGATCTATCTGATCTGTCAGATTGTGCGCGTGGGCCGTATGGATCTGAAAGACGCTCATCATAAGAAATGGACGACGGGCCTGAGGAGGCCGTTTGGTGTGGCTGGTAAATATCAGGATGAATCCTCTCGTTTGATCTGCATTTATCATAGGCTGCGTTTACACTTGGCATTAACATGCGCCCTGTATCCGGATGTTGTCCTCACACACACATTGAAAAGACAAGTGTAAACGCGTTTCTGGGGTGTGTGACTTATCACGCAATTCTGACTTTATAGAGATATAAACTCACAATTGTGAGTTATAAAGTCCAATTCTAAGAAAAAAAAAGACAGATTTTTTATTTTTTTAACCTCAGAATAGTTTATATCTCACAATTCTGACTTTATAACACACAATTGAATGAATGAAAGTTTATTCGGTTACTAAAAACATAGGACAGAATATATGTACAGAAAATTCATTACAAACAAGGATGGTAACCGAAAAGGTGTAGGCTGAAGCCATGGCTTATTACGCCTACCCTATTTACAAAACAACATCTACCCATCACAATTTAAGCACAAACAATATACATGAATAAACATATACACACACACACACATACATACATATACATATACATATATACATACATACATATATACATACATACATATATACATACATACATGTACACTGTCTGTGTTGTTTAAATTTATGCACAACAATACATAAACTTATCTTAGACAATTTTTCTTAAGCATCCATATATTTGACAAAAATTAAGATTTTAAACTGTTTTTTGAAATAATGATCCGGAAATGCAATTGCCACTTTATATCTCACAATTCTGACTTTATATCTCACAATTGCGTATTATAAAGTCAGAACTGCGAGATATAAACATGCAATTCTGAGAAAAAAAGTCAGAATTTCAAGTATATTTCTCTCAATTGTGAGTTTATCTCTCATAATTCTGACTTTATAACACACAATTGCGACTTTATATCATGCAATTCTGACTTAATAACACAATTGCGACTTAAAAACACACAATTGCGACTTAATAACACACAATTGCGACTTTATATCATGCAATTCTGACTTAATAACACACAATTGCGACTTAATAACACACAATTGCGACTTAATAACACAATTGCGACTTAATAACACACAATTGCGACTTAATAACACACAATTGCGACTTAATAACACACAATTGCGACTTTATATCATGCAATTCTGACTTAATAACACACAATTGCGACTTAATAACACACAATTGCGACTTAATAACACAATTGCAACTTAATAACACACAATTGCGACTTAATAACACACAATTGCGACTTAATAACACACAATTGCGACTTAATAACACACAATTGCGACTTTATGTCATGCAATTCTGACTTAATAACACAATTGTGACTTAATAACACACAATTGCGACTTAATAACACACAATTGCGACTTAATAACACACAATTGCGACTTTATGTCATGCAATTCTGACTTAATAACACAATTGTGACTTAATAACACACAATTGCGACTTTATATCATGCAATTCTGACTTAATAACACACAATTGCAACTTAATAACACACAATTGTGAGATAAAAAAGTCGCAATTTTTTTTTTTTTTTTTTTTTTTTTTTTTACTCTGTGACGTAAACAAGCTTCCATACTGTCCTGATTGGCTCATGATCGGATCTGCTTGATCGGATCACGGTGATCGCATGTTAATGTCAAGTGTAAAAATGCATATAAAATATATATAAATATATATCTGTGCTTATTGGCAGTGATGGATATCAGTGACATCATCAAAGGAAAGGCAGAATGTGACGAAGAGAAGCAATATTTCATTCCTTTTCATCCGTAAGTCTCTCCTCGTCTCCTCAGGGTCCCCGCGGATCCTTAAAAAGTCTTAAAAGGTCTTAAATTCGATTTTTTAAATTTAAGGCCATAAAAAGTCTTAGTTTTACTTATGAAGTCTTATTTTTACCTGTGAAAGGTCTTAAATTATCGATGACACTTTGACTTAGACGTATCTAAATGCTTTCCAAATGAAAACTATAATTAGCGTACGTATTATTTTGTATATGTATATTGTGTATATGTATATTATATGTGCGTGTGTAAATGCACTCTTGTATAATGTACTGCATGTGACTATTTCTTTACATTTTTATTTATGTGCATTTACTAATGTAAATTTGCAGTGATGTTATTATTGAAAGTAATTGGTGTTCTCTATTCTTGTGTTCTCGTGTGTGTGTGTGTGTGTGTGTGTGTTTGTAGAGTCATAGCTGAGAATGACTTTCTGCACGCTCTCCTAAACAAGGTGACGTCGTCTCGAGGCGACAGCGGAGGCCAAGGTACGACTCACTGTGGTTTCCCTGCTCAAATCACAGCAGCGTTCCCTCCGCTAGTGCTTTAATACTCATAACCACACACACACACACACACAAAGACACACACACAGACAGACTGAGACACGCACAAACACACACACACAGGGACACACACACAGACAGACTGGGACACACACACACACACACACACACACACACACCAAACACACACAGAGACACACACAGACAGACTGAGACACACACACACACACACACACACACACACACACACACACACACACACACACACACACACACACAGAGACACACACACACACACACAGACAGACAGACAGACAGACAGACAGACAGACTGAGAGACACACACACACACAGACTGAGAGACACACACACACACAGACTGAGAGACACACACACACACACACAGAGACACACACACAGACAGACTGAGAGACACACACACAGACAGACAGACAGACAGACAGACAGACTGAGAGACACACACACACACACAGACTGAGACACACACACACACACACACACACACAGACAGACAGACAGACTGAGAGACACACACACACACACACACACACACAGACTGAGAGACACACACACAGACTGAGACACACTCACACACACAGACACACACACAGACACACAAACAGACAGACAGACACACACACACACACACACACACACACACACACACAGACAGCGAGACACACACACACACACACACACACACACTATTTACATTTGGAAATTACTAGTAAATTGCACAAATAATTAAAGACATGACAAGTAACACACCGAATTAAACATTAAATAAAATTTTGAAGTAGAAAGACTCAAATGATATTTTCCTGTAAAACAGCCTCCAATAATAGAAAAGAAAATTTTTTGGAGTGTGTTTTTCAACGACTCCTGTCACGCAGGTCTGTGGGTCACCATGAAGGCTTTAGTGGGCGACATCATCCAGATCCGGAAGGAGTATCCGCACCTGGTGGACCGGAGCACGGTGGTGGCGCGGAAACTGGGGTTTCCCGAGATCATCATGCCGGGTGACATCCGTAACGACATCTACCTCACGCTGCACTCCGGAGACTTCGACAAGTACAACAAAACCACGCAGAAGAACGTGGAGGTCATAATGCTGGTGTGTGACGAGGAGGGGAAGATCGTGCCGGTGAGTCAAACCTGCTAGCATGAGGTCAAAGGTCAGCCGATGGGTTAGACAAGGAAATATTGTGATTGGGACGGGGTGTTCTGTGTTGATTGACAGCTCGTATTCTTATACTTTAACATTTCATGATTTTAACATTTTCCACTCTTAATTAATTATTTATAATTTCCAAATAACAATTTCTTTATATTTTCTAATGATTATAATGTTCATGTTATTATTGAAAATATATTGGTTAAGACATAAAAAAGTCAAATCGTCAAACCAGTTGTTTATATCCGTCCAAATAATATGTTCAGTAAATTGTATTGATATTCAAAAAAATATATGTTAAATATACTTATTATTAAGTTATTATATATTATATTTAAAAGTTTAAGTGTATATATTTAAAATGTATTTAACCATTTATTTATATTTGGTAATGATTTGTTATGTACGTTATTTTTTAAAGTATCTTGGTTAAAATATATCATTTTAATACAGTAGATGAGTCGTTTATGTTCATCCAAATTTTTTACAATACATTATATATTTTTAGATATACTTTTATAAAAATATAAACGTATACACTTTAAATATATTCCAAATGCATTTAATTATTTCTTTAAGTTTATTAATGATTTATTATATTTAGGGCTGTCAAAAGATTAATCGCGATTAATCGCATCCAAAATTAAAGTTTGTGTTTACGTAATATATGTGTGTGTACTGTGTATAATTATTATGTATAAATACACACACATCCATGTATATATTTAAGGAATAATTGCATTTATATACTGTATATACATTTATATAATTTATATTATATATAAATATTTTATATATAAATATAACCAATTTTTCTTAAATATATACATGATTGTGTCTGTTTTTATATATATAAATAATTATACACAGTACACACACATATATTATGCAAACACAAACTTTTATTTTGTATGCGATTAATCACGATTAATCTTTTGACAGCCCTAATTAAATTAAATTTTTATTTATTACTCAATTTATTATTGAAAGTATCTTGGTAAAAATTTATAACTTTCAAATGTCAGAGATCGTATAGCAGCATTATTTTCAATAATTTTTATATATATGTTCGTATATATGTAATTTTTCAATAATTAATTTAAAATGTATTCAGAAAGTTCAAATCTTCTTGTATCCCAATAGTATAATCCTACAATATATGATGAATACCTTTTTAAATAACTTTTTAATAGGTTTATGTGTTACCCTGGACCACAAAACCAGTCACATGGGGCAATATTTTTGAAATTGAGATTTATATAGCACATGGAAACTGAATAAATAATCTCTCCATTGATGTGTGGCTTGTTAGGATAGGACAATATTTGGTCGAGATACAACTATTGAAAATCTGGAATCTGAGGAGCAAAAAAATCTAAACATTGAGAAAATCTCCTTTAAAGTTGTGCATTTATGTTCACGGTTGTGCTGCATTCACTCACAAAAATACATGTTTTATATATTTACGGTAGGACATTTACTAAATATCTTCATGGGACATGATCTTAATATCCTAATGATTTTTGGCATAAAAGAAAAATGGATAATTTTGACCCATACAATGTATAGTTGCTATTGCCACAGATATACCCGTGCGGCTCCAGACTGGGTTTGAGATCCAGGGTCACACACACACATATATATATATATAATTATGTATTTGCAACGATAGGTCAGCATATGAATTAGACGAGGAAATCTTCTGAGTATGGCAGGGTTTTCTGTGTTGATTGACAGCTCTCTTGTGTTCTTGTCGTACAGAACTCGATCTGTCTGGGAGCTGGAGATCGGCCTGTGAACGAGTATAGGTCCGTCATTTACTACCAGATCAAGCAACCTCGCTGGATGGAGACTTTTAAGGTGAGAGAGACGGAGATATTGAGCATTAAACGGCATTCACAACCTATTTTTCCTCCATCTTATGACATGTCTATAGTTGAAACATGATGTTCAACAAGAAAAATGTCAGACATGACTTGATTTCATTCACACATTCTATCCATTCATCCACTTTATCCATCCATATATGAAGCCATGTGATTTGGAGAGAAGGTTTATAAATTAAAGCAACATTTTTCACAATTAGACCAGTAAAATGCATAAAAAAATGTAATGGGTTTATGTTGATGCTATTTTTTATGTCTAAAGTGTAAATCCTCCTCAATAGTATAATCCTGCAATACTGGGCTGCATTTCCCAAAGGCATCGTAAGCCTTAGTAGGTCGTAAAAACCATCGCACGAATCATCTTAAAACCGCCGTAACTTAAAGAAACACGCCACCGTTTTTTTAAAATATGGGTTATTCACCGTCTCCCCTACATTTAGATGGGTGGGCAAATGCATTTTTGTCTCAGTGCATGCATTGTCTTAGTCTAGCAGGGCCGCTGCTAGCTTAGCTTAGCATAATGAATGGAATCCTTTGTTGCCGGATAGCATGTCGTGAGTAAAAGTGATTAAAAATACCCTAATTACTTCTTGTGGCCTGCGTATTCACAACGAGGCGAAGCACTGCTACTTGAGCGCAGAGATATCATGCAACACCTGAACCAAACCGAACTGCGTGATATCTCTGCGCCCCAAGTAGCAGTGCTTCGCCCCAATATAGTCACAAGTCAATATCTGCCTAGGAAATCGCCTAGTCTTAATCTGCATTGCTATTTGTACTCGTTGTGAAAATGCAGGCCACAAGAAGTAATTATTATATTATAATTTTTTTGGATCACTTTTACTCACGACATGCTATCCGGCAACAAAGGATTCCATTCATTATGCTAAGCTAAGCTAGTGGCGGCGCTGCCAGACTAAGACAATGCATGCACTGAAACAACAATGCGTTTGCCCACCTATCTAAATGTAGGGGAGACGGTGAATAACCCATATTTCAAAAAACGGTGGCGTGTTACTTTAAGTAGTACTTGAAAATGTTCGTAATTCCTAAGATCCATTGTTATCTGGAAATGCAGTTTCAGGACTGCATTTAAATCATTCCTGAAAATGAATAATACAAATACAGAATTGAATAGTAAGTGCTATACAATAGTGGTAGTACATACAAAATCTAGGGTCCTAGAAATGCGGTCTCTGGTATTGCACCATCATGCTGTTTTCATGCTTGGTGTCAGTGTGTGTGTGTGTGTGTAGTAATGCTTTTCTCCGGCCTGTAGGTGGCGATCCCTCTGGAGGAGATGCCCAGAATACACCTGCGCTTCATGTTTCGTCATCGATCCTCACAGGAGTGTAAGTTTCACAGTTCGTACAGTAATGCTCCATACAGAGCTTCTTGGTTCTGTCATGAAAAAAAAAAAAAGGGAATTTTAATCTCAAAATTTTGAGTTTTTTAACTTTCAATTCTGACTTTTTAACTCAGAATTCGGAGTTTATATTTCACAATTCTAAACAAAAACCTCAGTGTGAGATAAAGTCACATTTACCTTTTTAATTCCCTGGCAGAAACAAGCTTATATAGTTCTGAATTAAAAATGTTTTTTTTTTAAATGTGAAGACTTAGCTTAAAATATTGTGATTATGAAGTCATAATTTTATGTTAACTTCAATCAGTTAACAATCTAAATTAAACTTCAGCTGATTAAAAAACAAGTTCCTAAAGGGGGGAGGGGCATCCTTATTCTAGAGCGTGTGATTGGACAGAAATCTGTACCATGAAATATGAGTTTCCATCCACGTATTTTTATGCGCATTTTAGAATATCGCATAAAAAAAAAACGCTGGGTGGAAATACCAAGATGCACATAAATTCTAAAAATGCGCATTTAGTCAGAGAAATGTTTCACATTTATCAAATAAATTCATTGATGCGCATCAAAAAAGACGTGACTGATATTCCAAGTTAAAATTGCAACTTTGGATGGAAACATAGCTAATGTTTTGGTGTGTGCAACTGTGCACTAGCATATAGATGAGCTCAAAGCTATCGAATTAAAAGCCACATAACTATAATTTAGACATGTCCAGTCTGTCATATACTACCAGATATGATGCTGAATGTTAGTGGAAATGAATTCAGATATGAATAAATGTGTGATTTGTGCTATGCAGCGAAGGACAAGAGTGAAAGGAACTTCGCGATGGGGTTTGTGCGTCTGATGAAGGAGGACGGGACCGTTCTGAGAGATGGCATACATGAGCTCACTGTCTTTAAGGTCAGAAACACACACTTTAATATTACTCTTCTTACATGGGTTTTAAAGGTGCAGTGTGTAAGAATGACAACTAGTGGTCGAAATAGGTACTGCAGTCCAATTCAAAATATCAGAGATCATGTTTTTTTCCGCCCAGGGGCGTTGACCCCTTTTAATGGGGCACGTTCCCCAGTTTAAATCTGCTGTGCCCCAGTAAATCTGAAGTTTGAGTTTAACAATTTATTTTATTTGTCAGTGTATTTAACAGAAATGATATTATATGGTAATAGAAATGATCTATTTGCAACACAGTAATAAAACAATCAACGCTTGTAAAAGCAACGTTTTTTAACCGAAAACAGAAGCTGACCCGCGCAACAGAAATCTATGTCCACGCGCGACTGTGTTTCCTAGCAACTGCAGCGCGCGCACATTTGAGCACACCGAAGTCCGGCGTTATGAAAACATGACGAAACAAAAGTTTGTAAATAATACAAATAATCTTATTTTTAGGGCTGTCCGTTAAACCTGTTATTAACGGCGTTAACGCAAACCCATGTTAACGGCGTCAATTTTTTTATCGCAAGATTATCGCTAGCTGTTTTTGTCACATGCTTTTGCAGCAACTAGTAACGTTATTAAAACTACAACGCCACACCGGATCTAGCTAGACCAGAAACAAAACAACAGCACGCCGCACACACTTGTTTGGGTTTGCGAGCCGCCAAAGAGTGGACGAGAGGCGCAGCGCCGAGCCGCGTCTAGGACAACTGAGCGCGTCTAGCACATCGGACGCGCACTTTCTCCGTTTATGGCCAGCAATAAAAAACGCAGAATGCGCTTCTCGTCCGGTGTGCGACTGCGACCCTCTTTAACGTTACGTTTTGAGTGGATGAATGATGAGCGCGAGACGCCGAAATGGATGCCAATAAGATTCTGAATGGAAAGTTTACTTTTAAAAAGTTGCCAAATGGGTTAGTTGACAAGACCAAAGTGATCTGTGTGTTTTGTCGTTGTGAACTGAGCTGTCGTCGCAGCACGTCCAGTCGGAAATACTACTCGATGGCCAAGCACACACACACACACACAGCTGATGCGATCTCAGCACACTCGTCACTATCAGTAACGTTACCTCGTCACTATTTCTGTCACCCTTTTATTGATGGACAGAGTTACATTGTGTGAGAGATTATTTGCTCCAAGTGAGAATGAGTGGGAGATTTGCTCCAGTGTGGAATTGAATGAACAGTATATGCCAATCTTGTTTTCAATAAAAAACATTTGCACAAAGCAAGCCGATCCACTTTTCCATGTTGATAAGAGCATTAAAATTAGAAAAAATAATGGGACAAAAAGAAATCAAGAGACATTTAGAATAGATAAAAATGTGCGATTAATCGCGAGTTAACTATGACATTAATGCGATTAAATATTTTAATCGTTTGACAGCCCTACTTATTTTTATTTATTATTTGCTTCTATTGTTATCCAAACACCTTAAAATGCACATATGTAGGTCCGAGAAATAAAACATTTCTCGGGGGAGCATGTATATAGACCTTACGCACCAGAGAAACAAGGGCGCAGCCATCTTTACAATATTGTCTTTGATCTTCTGTTTTCCGGTCGCTCTGTGTATTTCAATGGGATCGCTGTCCATGAGTAACTAGCTCTTAAAGTGGATTTACTTAATGTAAAGTTAACAAAAGTTATCATAAGGATTGTAATGTTTGAAGCAGATGTCTTGACTTAACAAATGTCAGTAGACCGGGAAGATTTTAAAACGAGCCGTTCATTCATAAATACGCATGATCGCTGTGAAAATACAGACCGGAAGACAAAAGCATAAACTCAATTTTCTTTCTTTCTTTTTTTAATAGCAAACAAGACTCTTAAGTCATTTTTATGTTTTTAAGTCAAGTAAATGTTTCTTGATTTAAGAATGCTTTGTAAAGATATTTGCACTGGTGGTAAACAAGACAAAAATACTGGTTTTACTGAGAACTTTACAAATGACTAAATGAAAGTATAATATAATAATATAATATAATATAATATAATATAATATAATATAATATAATATAATATAATATAATATAATATAATAGTAGGAAAATAAACAAAGGGATAAATAACTTGATAAAATAAATATAACACATTTTTAAATAAATTTAATCCAGATTATTTATTTATAATTTTTTTCCATAATTTACTATTAATGTAAATCCAGGGCTGCGTTTTCCCAAAAGCATTGTGAGTCTTAAGTAGATCATAGAGACCTTTGGTGCATTCAGTTTATGATCAACTAAACAAGATTTCTTTCTGTAATTAGAAAATAAACGGGCATTATACCAGAAGCCATATACCGTCCATTGGGTGTCTGGGTGTTTATTTTTAATTTCTCCAGGTTTCGGCCTCCATAGAAGATATGGTGGATGACAGTTAAGCTAATCACTGAGTTCACATGTTAACACACACACACGGCCGTGCTGCATCTCTCTTGTCTCTGTGTGTAGGGTGACAGTAAGCGCATGGAGGAGGTGAGCTCGTACCTGTCCCTGCCGTCGGAGCGCAGTAACCCTGACAGCCACAAGGGGGCGACGCTGATGCGCAGCTCCAGCAGTGTGGGCGGCCTGTCGGTCAGCTCCAGAGACACCTTCATCATCGCAACGCTCGTGTGCTCCACCAAACTCACGCAGAACGGTGTGTGTGTGTGTGTGTGTGTGTGTTTCTATCCCAGTGGGGACTTGCCTGAATGCACACAGACTCATGGGGACTCGTGTCACTGTGGACCTAAATTGAGGAAACAAGTTTATAAATCATACAGAATTAGTTTGTTTGAAAATGTAAAAATTGTGATGGGTTGGTTTAGGGGTCGGGTTAGTGTGTGTGAGTGTGTCTATGTTTGTGTGTGATGGGTATGTTTAGGGGTCGAGTTAGTGTGTGTATGTGTGTGATTGGTAGGTTTAGGGGTCGGGTTAGTGTGTGTGTGTGTGTGTGTGTTAGAAGGGAAGGTTTAGGGGTCGGGTTAGTGTGTGTGTGTGAGAGTGAGAGTGATGGGAAGGTTTAGGGTCGGGTTAGTGTGTGTGTGTGTGTGTGTGTGTGTGTGTGTGTGTGTGTGTGTGTGTGTGTGTGTGTGTGTGTGTGCGTGATGGGAAGGTTTAGGGGTCGGGTTAGTGTGTGTGTGTGTGTGCGCGTGATGGAAAGGTTTAGGAGTCGGGTTAGTGTGTGTGTGTGTGT
>NC_136887.1:33294445-33296945 GCF_949152265.1 Phoxinus phoxinus | reverse complement strand
GGATCATATCCGATCTGTGCCACATGGGAGGAAACAGTCTGAATTGGGTCACTTGAGCCATGTAAAGTAAATCAACAGAGAAGGGAGTGAATAAATGATTAAAGAGGACCTATTGTGCCCTTTTAAAAAGTCCTGATGTTGTTTTTGAGCTCTACTAGAACAAGTTTCTCCATTGTTGGGGCTCGTCTCTTCCCAGTCTGTCAGTAACGCTCTGGGATGTGTTTCCCAAAAGCATCGTTAGCCAACTATGTTCGCAAGGTCCGCCGTTATCAAACAGCATCGCAAAGTTGTGTTAGTTTCTAGTTTACATGACATGTGGACTTAATAACCCATACGGAAATGTAATATATGACATATATGTCCCTATATCGCTGTATGCTAAATATAAGACAATATATTGCTATCACATATCTCTACATATAGGTTTTTAACATATATAAATTTGCCATATTAAATGAGTATATTGACATATATTAATATGATGTATATGATTATTATTTATATAATACTGTATGTTTTGACCATATATGTCACCGATATGTTTAATTTATATATGCCAAACTATTTAACTATTTATTTCAAGTCTACAGATCAATATCCACATTTCATTTCAATTTCTATCAATTTCTGATAATAGAACACTTAAGAAAGATGAACATGGAAAAAAGCATACTAGGTCCTTGATGATGAGATTGTCATAGTAGCATTACTGTTGATTTATGTGTACAGTCTTTTCTCTGTCTCAAAGTATCTTGATTTTGTAGTTTAATTCATTTAGTTGAAGTTATTTAGAGAATTATTGGTGATTACTGTTCCTACTAAACCTCATGAACACACACTCACTCTCTCGGTCTCGTTCTGTGTGCCGTAGGAAGTTGATGTCCGTGCTGAAGACGTATCTGGACGTGTCGAGTCGAGGAGAGGCCTGTGAACCCATCCTGAGGACGCTCAAAGCCCTCGAGTACATCTTCAAATTCATCGTCCGCTCCCGAATGCTCTACTCTCAGTAAGTTTGTGCGATCGATTCTTAAAGCGAGAAATTATGAACGAATCAGAAACACCAAACGAGACTCAAAAATATCACAATGAAGACTGTAGGAGAGATATTGTCATGTGACCTCTGCGTCAGTCATTTGATTGGTCAGTTTCTCATGGACTGCTTGTTGCTCGTGTTGATTGTGTTCGGAATCGAATACTAACATTATACGTGCTGTATCAAAAATACAGTAAAAACTATAGTATTGTGAAAATATTAAAAAAAATTAGAAATAACTGTTTTCTATGTGAATATATGGTAAAATATGATTTATTCTTGTGATGCAAAGCTGAATTTTCAGCATCATTACTCCAGTGTTCAGTGTCACATGATCCTTCAGTTGAAAACATATTTTTGTGGAGACTGTTATACATTTTTTGTTCCAATAGAATGTTACCTTTATATAACATTATAAATGTCTTTACTATCAGTTTTATGCATGAAAATCTCTTGTAAAAAATCCGACCTCAAACTTTTGAACGGCAGACCTCATTATGTTTAATTAAGAAATTGCTGTCCAGTTATTGTTTCAGATGTAAATACGGTTATTTTGCATTTTTCTTCAATTCATTTTATTTATTAATAATTTTTATTTATTTTTTGGCGTAAAGTTTTCTGACTGTCCAATAAAAACAGGCAATTGCCATACCATTGACACACTAGAAGTGCATTGCATTGTGATATACGGTAATTTTTATGCAGAATATTTCTCAAAGGTGCATTGTGTAATGTTTAGGAGGATCTGTTGACAGAAATGCAATATCATATACATAACTATGTTTTCAGTGGAGTATAAAGATCTTACTTTAGAATGAGCCCTTTCTATCTACACACACCGCGGGTCCCTTTACATTGAAATGCGTCAACATGTTTCTACGGTGGCCCTAAATGGACAAACGCGTTTCGTCATTGCACAAGCACAAACGCTCATTGCTTAACTCTCTGCCGTCTCAGACGACATCTTTTCCTGTCGGCTACCGTAACTTCTGTTGGTTGCAATGCGCAACCTCACCACTAGATTCCGCAAAAAATTACACAGTGCACCTTTAATATTTTTCTTTTGAATTCAGCTTGAAATATGTTTTGGAAAACTGCGAGAAACCCAATAAGAAAGAGTTGTGACGAGTAGTATGCTAGTCCTCTATTCTGAGCGTTCATTGATCTGAGCGTGGGCTGAAAACTAAACAGAACACAGGGAAATGAAGGTCCAGCTGCTTTGGGCTGAGATTAAGGGCTCGTTTTTTAGGGGTTTTGACAGGGTCGCATGTCTTCCGGCACGCTCTGTCTGTGGCGTTTTGTCGAGGAGCGTAACAGCGCTGGCTGACGGTCATTAAGGGCCTGTGTGTGTGTGTGTGTGTGTGTGTGTGATTGATGACTCTGCCTGTGGGGCCCCTGGATGCCGTCATCGAGCGGCACTGCAGAAACACACACTGTAGCTGATGCTCATTCACACTGTTCCTGTGA
>NC_136887.1:33266534-33294245 GCF_949152265.1 Phoxinus phoxinus | reverse complement strand
GAGAGAGAGAGAGAGCCTGTGTGTGTGTGTGTGTGTGTTTGTGTGTATATGTATTTGTGTGTGAGTGTGTGTGTGTGTGTGTGTGTGTGTGTATATGTATGTGTGTGTTTGTGTGTGTGAGAGAGAGAGAGTGTGTGTGTGTATGTGTGTGTGTATATATATGTGTCTGTGTGTGTGTGTTTGTGTGTATATGTATTAGTGTGCGAGTGTATGTGTGTGTGTATATACAGTGCTATGCATAAGTTTAGACACCCATGCTAAAGTTGCCTAAAAAGAGGAATAAAAAATCATCTTTTAGAAATTTATCTTAATGCCTTAATTTAAAAAATGAGGAAAACTCCAACCTTTAAGGACACCAATTTTCTTTGTGAATGAATAATGTATAGTAAATAAATAAATGTTCTTCCTTAAAATACAGGGTGCATAAGTTTGGACACCACTATGTTAAATTCCCATAGAGGCAGGCAGATTTTTATTTTTAAAGGCCAGTTACTTCATGGATCCAGGATACTCTGCATCCTGATAAAGTTCCCTTGGCCTCTGGAATTAAAATATCCCCACATCATCACACACCCTTCACCATACCTGGAGATTGGCATGGAATACTTTCCATAAGATCATCTCTCAATGCAAATCAAACCAGCGGTTAGGCTAACTGAAATAAAACCATGCCAATCTCCAGGTATGGTGAAGGTTGTGTGATGATGTGGGGATATTTTAATTCCAGAGGCCAAGGGAACTTTATCAGGATGCAGAGTATCCTGGATCCATGAAGTAACTGGCCTTTAAAAATAAAAATCTGCCTGCCTCTATGGGGATTTAACATAGGGGTGTCCAAACTTATGCACCCTGTATTTTAAGGAAGAACATTTTTTTTTACGATACATTATTCATTCACAAAGAAAATTGGTGTCCTTAAAGGTTGGATTTTTCCTCATTTTTTAAATTAAGGCATTAAGATAAATTTCCAAAAGATGATTTTTTATTCCTCTTTTTAGGCAACTTTAGCATGGGTGTCTAAACTTATGCATAGCACTGTATGTATTTGTGTGTGTGTGTGTGTGTGTGAGAGAGAGAGAGAGAGTGTGTGTGTATGTGTGTGTGTATATATGTGTCTGTGTGTGTTTGTGTGTATATGTATTAGTGTGCGAGTGTATGTGTGTGTGTATATATGTATTTGTGTGTCTGTGTGTGTGTGTGTGTGTGTGTGTGTGTGTGAGAGAGAGAGAGAGAGAGAGAGAGAGAGAGAGTGTGTGTGTGTGTGTGTGTGTGTATTTGTTCATGCATTATGAATTAGTTTCAAGCTCTTCTTTAGGTCTTCACAGGTGTCCAGGTGTTTGTATGTTTTGAAGCAAGTCCGTGAGCATATGTAAACTGTGTGACACTAATGATGTATTAATTCAAGAATGTACATTACATAACTAGAATAATATAAAAATCATACACACACACACACGCACGCACGCAGTAGTACAGAGTAATGCACAAATTTGCCATTATTCACTCTCTCTTTGCTGATGCATTAAAATGATGAAGTGCGGCACACACACACACACACACACACACACACACACACACACACACACACACACACACACACACACACACACACACACACACACACACAAATCTCATCTGACTAATTCAAATGCAGTGAAAGTGAATTAAAGTTTTTTTCCACTCAGGCCTTAATGTGGCTGTTGTTATGGTTACGGTTTGCCGAGGGCTTTTCTGACTATTTATTCTGCTGGGTTAAAAGGCATTACAACAGAGAAAACGCATTTCACTCTTATTTGTTAATTTTGTATTATTCTTTCAGCCCCCCCCCCCTCGTTTCCCCGTGTCACCATCTGTTGATGGGAGTGTTGCACTCGTCTACGGATCTGTGGGCAGGATTTCAACTGGGCTCTCCAACAGGGGATTTAAAATGGGAATATTTTTGGAATCAATATTTGATAATCAAGACTTTAAGGGGCTTTAAGATCCTTCAGCTAAAACTTTTCAGCTTGAGCAAAACAAGTAATTCCTCTGGCAGTGAAACTGGCTCTGATTTGAACGGCGTTTGCCAACTAGATTTTGTACATTTTGTGAGTCAGTGGAGCTTGTTTGTGCAGAAATCACCAACATGACGCTGGAGAGTTTGCTAGAATGGTTGCCAGGGCATTGTTATGCGGTTGCTAGGGTGTTCTGTGTCTGTGGTCGCTAGGTGTTTGAGATAATATTCTCGTCTAGAAAGCTTTAAAAGCCTGAAAGGTGGAATCTATGGAAGCAAAATAACCCAAAATTGACCAGTGCCCCAAAAAACCCAGTGGTTTTGCCTGAACGCGTTCATTGAACGATAGTTCATGAACTCGTTCATATTTTGGGCGAACGTGAACTGAACGTACTGTATTACTGCCTGATGAACGTTACTGTGAACTCGTTCATTCTGGTGTCGGTGAACGGCATGCTCTCTCAGTTTAACTTCGTTCAATAGGGTGCCAGATTTCTATAGAGCCTTCCAGGCTAAAACACCCGTAAACCGGTCTTAATATGTAGCGGAAAAACACCCAATCTGGCAACACCCGCCGCCAGTGTCTACCGACTCTCTTGTTCGATCTCGTTCATCAAAATGAACAAATCTTTTTTCCGAGTCATTTCGTTCATTTACGGGGCTTTAAATGTTATACTATTAACTGGCAAATTCCCCGAACACATCCACTTACGCAATCTTGATCATATTCTGAATTATTAAATTATTATAATGCATTCAAAAATCGTTTACACGGAACATAAATAATTACTTTACCTTCCGAGTCTTTCGTTCATTTGTCACGTGACAGACGAGATTCATGGATTCACTAAAATCAAAACAAAAAGCAGCATGTCGGCGTCGCATAGGGTTGCCACCTTCAGTGTTGCAAAATAAGGGACACCCATTCAACCCCCCACCCACCCCCCCCCCCCGCCCCCCTAGAGCTTTTCGACTTTTTCCAATTTCAAACATCTTTTTTTAAATATCATCTGTAGTCTGCCACTTTGCCACTGTTTATGTGTGTTTTGCGTTGTTTCTGATTTTGAGGATTTGAGGAGGTAAAAATGTTTTGAGGAAAACTGCTCAACTTTGACATAGTCATTTTTATTGTTATAATTGTGATTTCATAATATGTAGATATGAATACTAGTGAAAATTTGTATTTTAGTCAAATAGCAAATGGTGTAGCTCTGCAGCCATCTACTGAAGTAATAATTTCTTTACTTTTAAAACGGCATTTTCCAAAAGATGGGCAAAAATCTTACACTAAACCATGTCAAATTATCCATATCCATGAACGTTAGAAATGTGGGTCTTTTATAAAGTGAATTTTACTTTTTTTTTTTTTAACTGTTTTTGTATGAAAAATATTTATTTATTTATTTATATAGCCTAAATTAAAAAATATATAATAAATCCTCCTAAAACTATAAATCCTAAAAAAAAAACTTATGTTTTTTCAAAATTACATTTTGTTGAAAAAACACGAGTGTGATTTCCCCCCACACTAACATAAAAAACAGATATTATTCAAATTTATTTTAAAAATGTTGTAGATCTAGAAAGTGTTGTCAACCTTGCAAAGTCTCACGCCATTTAGACAAAGATAATTTTTATTTTATTTCAGCAAACGTCATTTGGGGTCAAAAAGACCCGAACAAAGAGTATAGAAGTACTTCTATCCTCTTTGCCCCGAACAGCGCACAAGGGGTTAAAAAACGTGCAGGTTTACAGCGCATGTTCACGAGACTCAGTCGCTATAGAAACAAAAACGTTAAAATGCAATCACGCAATGAGCTTCTCTACTACGAAATTGATTTCTTTATATTTGCTATTAGTATTATCCATACTGCAAAATCCTTCTGTTTTTATTCAACTATGTGTGGGCCTAATGTAAAATACGGGACAAATCGCGTCCCTTATTGATTTGATACGGGACGCATCATCTTACTTGTAAATACGGGATGATTCCGTATTTTAAGGGACGGGTGGCAACCCGTTGCATGATCGTTTAAACGAGTTTTATGACGAGGTCGGTGAGGACGGGGAACATCTGACACACAGCTTCAGTGTTAAAACTGATTGAATAATTGCTGTGGTTCTATATGGGCTGTGGCAATCATTTTGAAAAATAATAGCTCGCAGCAACATAAAAAAAAATAACTATGAACTAGTTAATTTTTGAAACTGTGAACTATGCACTGAACTAGTTCATTTTAAAATTTGTGAACTGAACTTTGAACTAGTTCATGTAGAAAGTGAACTTTCCCAACACTGTGTGTCTTGCATTATTAAAAGTCCGAGGCCTGTCTGAACGGTGGATGTTTTGCTCTGAGAGTCCCTCCTACATAAGAGGCATGGAAATGATGCACTTTAAAGTTAGTGAATGTCCGATGTCATCAGCATGTTAACAACATTTTAGACAGCCGAGGATCCAATTTACAGCGGCGCTCTCGTTCCGCCCTGCGGGAGAGAATTACAGGTGAACTCGAAGCTTAACGCTTTTCATCAAGGAGAAATATATATATTAACAGCGTGACGAAGCAGGTTGAGTATTATTGTGCACGCACATCTAAAATCTCGGTAATAGGAAGCGGATTGAATTAGACCTTCAAGTGCTGCAAGAAGAGCCAAAGTTAAAGCTCATTCTCATTTCAATCTTCAATGTTGATGTCATTACACACACACACACACACACACACACACACACACACACACACACACACACACACACACACACACACACACACACACACACACACACACTTTCTCTCTGGCACGGTATGGTGGGTCCGTCTGGTTTAGGCCAGCTGGGTAATTGAAATGGCATCTTATTACCATGTGAAATAGTTTATTGTGAAGTCTCAGGATAGAACGACAGATGAAAATGAACGAAGGTTTCTTGGCGAAGAGAAAAGGGCCGAGTTATGATTCTTAAGGGAGCCGTTGTGAAGATCTTTTCCTCCCGAGAGAAGGACAGACACATTACTGAGATTAGATTCGTTTTTAAATACTCTCTCCGGGAAGAGTTCAGCGGTTTAGTCTTCAGTTCAGTCCTCCGAGACTCTACACCTGCTCGAAAGATCGCCGAGCTGCTCGTGTTTAAGCTTTGTTGGTGACGTACAGCCTTAAAAGAAAATAACTGTCCAATTAGAAAATGTGGAAAAGCCAATGAAAATACATGTTTTTCTCCTTCATTATGACTGATATCAACATATTGTGACAAATGATGTGAAGTGCACACATCTAAAGTTCACTCAATACACATACTTGCCTGTCTATTATTCTACCGTTCGTCTGTCCTTTTTTGCGCTCTATATTTCATTTTTTTAACTTATTTTTTATTTTAATATATTTTATTTTTAATTGTTATAGTTGATAGACAGTGTTTTATGCTTATTTATTAATTTTTTTATTTACACCTTTTAGTTAATTTTTTTATTAATTGTATTTTTATTAATTGTGGAGTTGGGGAGACATTGAGTGTGACTTTTGCATGCTTTTATTTAATTTATTAATTAATAATTTTATTTTATCTTTTTATTTGATCAAATTTTGTATATATATATATATTTTTTTTTTTTAATTGTTACAGTTGTTGTGGTCATGTTTTGTTTTGTGGTCCAGGGTCACAAATGATAGTCACATGGGTACATTTTTTGCAATTGAGATTTATACATCAAATCAATACTGAATAAATCATCTTTCCATTGATGTGTGGTTTGTAGGACAATATTTGGTCGAGACACAACTATTGAAAATCTGGAATCTGAGGATGCAAAAAATGTAAACATGAAAATCTCCTTTAAAGTTGTGCATTTATGTTCACGATTGTGCTGCATTCACTCACAAAAATACATGTTTTATATATTTACGGTAGGACATTATCTTCATGGAACATGATCTTAATATCCTCATGATTTTTGGCATAAAAGAAAAATGGATAATTTTGACCCATACAATGTATTGGTTTTGTGATCCAGAGTCACACTTGATGTTTGTCATGTACAGTACCAACATACTGATGTAGTGAGTGATGAATACATGATCGTGATAGTGCACGTGTAAACTGTCTCTCCTGATCACGAATCACCCTCTTTAGTTTTCACTCCTCGCAGGAAACATTGCATTAAAATGATTCATGATGTCTAAGACAGACAGAGAAAACAATAGAGAAAGGTAACTGGCAGATGTGCAGCATTTACCATTATTCATTTCCACGTTCCTTGAATTTCAAAATGCATTATTTGTGAAAGTCATCTAAGTGATGCATGAAGCAGTTTTGTCCGTCCACTAGCGTGGCTCTCGGCCAGGATCAGTCCACCGTAATAAAGAGTGTGTTGAGTAAGTGTTTTTTCCTGTTAGGCAAGAGCGTTTCAGCCGAGCCGAGAACGCCGTGAGCGTGTGGTGTGTTCGGGTCATGTGTTGTGTGTGCATGCACACATGATGCTAAATGCTGAAGCTGTGTGTGTGTTCTTCATGTTTTTATGGTTCATTTGGATCATGACCGTGAGAAACACACACACACACTCGCTGAGCGCAGCACAGTCCAGAAGGTGAAAGGGTCAGTGTGGCCTTGAGAAAATGCTCGACGACGGCACATTTTCCTGTTGTTCTTGTCGTTGATCTTGATGATGGAACGGGACACTATAAAAAGCGACACCAGTGAACCCTTCATGAGCTCAGATCGCTCAATATTCCCTCGGGGACGGATCCACGGCAGCATTTATCTCTCTCTCCGAGGAGGCCTTCTCTCCATCGCTCTTTATCTCACGGGGACATTAAGTGTGACAAATCCAATTACCGTACGCCTCAGTAATTAGCATAAGTGCCGCGTTTATGATTGTCATTTATTTACCAGACTGAAGGTGCAACAATACTGTAAGCGTGCGCTAAACTGGCCGTTCTCTGCCGGGATGCACGCCGTCGGTCGGTAACTGAGTGCCGGAAACCCATTGCATTTATATCATCTGCTTTTTCCTGATGCATCTCGCTCGCTTTCGAGAAAAGCTCACCCGCTGAGACTCATTTTGAGCTCTTAGAGAGAGAGATGGTGTCGAGAGAAGGGTCGTGTTCGTGTAGGAAGATCAGGTCAATGGCAAACATTCACAACGCTGATGCGTGCTTAGACTGTGGCTCTTTGACCTGCATAGATGTGAATCTGTCACACCGTGTTAAAGGGGTGGTGTAATGCCCTTTTCACAAGATGTAAAATAAGACTCTGATGTCCCCAGAGTGTGTGTGTGAAGTTTTAGCTCAAAATACCACACAGATATTTTTATATATCATGTTAAAGTCACTTTTTGAGGGTGAGCAAAAACACACCGTTTTGTGTCTGTCCCTTTAAATGCAAATGAGCTGCTGCTCCTGGCACAGGGGGCGGAGCTACAAGAGCTTGTGTCCTTTTACCTCACACACACACACACACACACACACACACACACACACACACACACACACGCATGCACAAATTTCAAAATCTTTTAGCCTTTATGTTCAAACCGGAGTCAGACAATATAGCTAAGTTTCCATCCACTTGTCAATCGAATTATCTGAAGTTCGGTAAAAAAAAACTCATGCGAATAAAGCTGGTGAAAGTGTGTTTCCATCCGACAGCTTTAAAGCGAATAAAAACCTGTGCGTAATGACGTCACATGCTGTTTTGCGATCAAATTGGTATATCGAATTGATTTGAGACATTTTAAGGTGTTTCCGTTCATTTTCGCACTGAATCGCACAACATTCAAGCCAACATTTGCGAACAAAGTTTTGCTAGACAAAATGCAATTCATTATTTATTCGGCAAATAACGTTTCCAAGCCGTATATCGATCAAGAGACAATCCGATGAGACCGAACGCATTTCATTTGAGTCAATATTCATGAAATTCAATCAAAGTTTTCTGTTTCCATAAGGCATTTTTCGTTCGATATCACTTAATTCTGATAAAAACGTGTGGATGGAAACATATCTACTGATGGAGAGACTCAAGAAGAAGTGACAACATGTAGAAGAACAGGACATTTCTGAATGGTTAGTTGATGAATTTATGTAGATTATGTGTAGTTATCTTCTAGTCATTGATTAGCATATATCATGATAATCTATAAATCGTGTTCAGGGGGCGGGGTTTATGTAAATTCTAGGGTTGGTGATGTCACTAACCCGGGAGGAATGTCGTGTAGTCTCTACCAGCCGTTTGTTGTAGTCCTTAAAAAGCGATTTCTTTAAAAGCAAATATCTCCCTTTGCTCTGAACTTTGAGCGTTGTAACTTTGCAGATGTTGTTTATGATCAAACAGCAACATTACACACTAACTACAGTTAGAAAAGTGAAATCATAATCAACCACCCCTTTAAGTCACCATTAATAATTGTGTATTTTTTAATCGTAATAAAACACAATACATTTTCTTCAATTTGAAGACCCTGATTCTTTGATATATAAATAATATTATACATATTATTTTTGGATAAAAGGACCATGGCATAAATATATATACTGTATATATTGCATTCATATAAATGGCTCTTTAATCTAATATTTTACTATTATTTATGTCTCCTTTTATTTCTATAGCGCTTTATACAAAACAGTTTGTTTCACAGCAGCTTTACAGTGCTAAATAGGAAAATAATGATTCAATGATGCAAACAGAATTCAATTCTGCTGAAATAAAAGTGTGTCATTGATCAGCCGAGGTCAGGTGTGTGTTCAGTGAGTTCAGTTCAATACCTGTGTGAAGTTCAACTATGGAATGAATTCAATTAATCTATAAACCCGTTTATCTATGGATGTCATCATCCAGCTCAGTGTCAGTCTAGTCAAGTCAATAATATTGCTGAATATGAAGTGTCCCCAATAAATTTAATAAACTTTATGCATTTTTACTTAAAAAAAAAACATAATTCTGTATCATTTATAAGCTGTTTTCCTCGTGGGGACCAAAAATGTCCCTAAAAGGAACACACTCACGTGCTCACACACACACACACACACACACACTCACACACACTCACTCACTCACGCGCACACTCACTCACGCGCACACTCACTCACGCGCACACTCACTCACACACTCACTCACTGACTGACACACACACACACACACACACACACACACACACACACACACACACACACACACACACACACACACACACACACACTCTTCTTGATCTATCCTTCTCTCTGACTCTGGCTCTCTCAGTGAAATCGGATTGATCATGGTTGATAATCAGTTGGTAACGAGCCAGTGTGTAAATGAGCTTTTAATGTGCTGGTTTTAAGAGGCAGAGTTGTTTGAGTGTGAGTCCATCATGAAGTGCGGCAGATTGAACTCACGTAAAAATCTGTGGTTTGGATCCAGACAGAATCTGAAGAGCCTTCAAACAGCCTCGTGTGTTAAACTCAACAACTGCGGTAGTAATTACCGTAGAAATGTATTTTTACATGACCATTTTGTTCCCATTTATGCATTTAAGAATTCGATATTTAAATGACTAAATAAAACATTTTTCCAATATGTCCATCCTGATACACACACACACACACACACACACACACACACACACACACACACACACACACACACACACACACACACACACACACACACACACACACACACATAATATTTTCATATTTTAAATAAATATTTAATATTACTTGCATTTATTACTAAAAATATTATGTTTCTTTATTTTACTCAGATGAAAAGTTGTTTTAATTGAATTATTTAGCTATTTTATTTATGAGTAGACCGTTTTGAGCATAGATATTATATAGAGACTAGATGCCCTATTGGCTGCTGGGCACCGAGAAATACGGCCGCCATCTTAAACCGGTCGTACTCCTAGTTTCGTTGCTTAGCAGCAGTCAGATTCCAGAGCACTGTGGAGCATTTTCCTGTTCTAATCGGCGGACCATCGCAAATAGGGCCCGGGATTACTTTTCACAAGTACATTTTAACATTACCGTACTTTTGGTTGTGTTTTGTGAATAGAATATTACCAGATAATTGAGAAGGAGCAAGGATCTTTGATATTACTGTACAGAAATCGTAGCCAGCTAACGTTCTAGGCTTAACTGCACCAACTGCACCACTCGGCATGGAGAGGTTGGGTAAAGTCAGTTTATATACTGTCTATGGGTAAAGTAATTATTACAAGAGCTTCTCGGTTATCAGATACAAGCATTCAACGGCCCTGTAGTATAAACATATACAAATATAGGTTATTTGTGTTTGCGCACGTGATATCAGGAAGCAATGTAATAATGTTAACTTACCTGTGTAATACACACATGACGGCGATGCGCAAATCGAGTGTGTGTGTGTGTGTGTCACAACTTATTAAAATATCTTACTTTACTGCAACTATCTGTTACTGCTTCTTTATCATATTTATAGTGTGTGCTTTATAAAATACCTTATATCCTGTATCACATATTTTGATTTTGGACGTCTGGTCACTTTATATCTTTATTATTACTGTTAAGCCTACTATGAATATTAAAATATGCCGAACCATGTGTCCTTTATCATATTTATATTGTGTGATTTATAAAATACCTTATATCCTACATCACATATTTTGATTTTGGACGTCTGGTCACTTTATATCTTATATCAGAATATTATATTACTGTTAAGCCTACTATGAATATTAAAATAAGCCGAACCATGTGTCCTGTATCATAGCTACATGAATGACATTTGCAGAAAAAAAACCTGCGTGAAAATCAGTTCGGTATTCAGTGAGTTATGATTAATTAAATGCACTGACAGCTCATTGCACCTGCCATACAGATTACACTGAGTGGAGCGGGTGACCGGTTTAAGATGGCGGCCCCACGGCTCGACCGCGCTAATAGGCAGTAGCGGTCGATAGGGCGTCTATCTATATGATGTCTATGGTTTTGAGTGTTTTCCGTTACGATGTCATTTCCAGACTGCCGTGACATCTTGTTACCCATGATGCTCCGGGAGCTGAGCGAGGCGCTGGCTGTGATGGGAGGGCACCAGGACGAGAAGAGGAACAGCGTTGAACTCCTGAACAACATCCTGGAAGTGCTCAGCCGCAACGACGTGGTAAGAGCCAATCAGAGATCAGCACACTAATACACCAGCCAATCACAGCAGGAGTCGGTGAGGCAGGGCAGCTGGAGGCTTTACTGATACACACAACCAAGACCATGAGAAATTTCATTGTATTTTATTCAATACTGAAACAAATATTTACTGATACACACATCCAAGCCATTGAAACAAATATTGATTAAATATAGTTAATTTGGCACTTTTTGAGTTTGAATTTGGAAGTTTCTGAGGATCCAAATCTTCCAACTTTCCGAGGATTATGACTATGATTATAAAAATGCATCTAATCAAAAACACACACGCACTCACCTAGATGTAAAACCCGGAGCGGTTTTTAATTACTAAAATGGCAGCGGATTACACTCGGGTTCTTTGAAGTCTGATGCTCTAATCTCACTTTCTGAAACGGTGATGCATTTAGACACTGAACTTCCTGAACTTCCACTTCCTCAAAGAAACCGGTGAGACGGAGAGAGAGGAGATAATGAAAGAGGTCAGGACACAGCCGAGTGTTTATCAGCGCTCCCTGTTTAAACCAAACTGTTGCTCAATCTCTCACACAAAAAGACATTTTAGTGTGTGTGTGTTTACATCAGCATTGGTCCTACTGTTGTTCCAGTGGAAGAAGGTGGGGTCAGATTTAAATCTAAATAAATATATATATATATAAGTAGAGCACTTGACTTCATTTGTATATAAATATGAATGTATATATGATATATACATGTAATAATATGGTATAGGATAATATAATACATTTGACTTAATTTTAAGTAATATACATTTTATTTAAATGTATTCATATTAATGTCCTAATATTATTATTTTAGATAAATATTACATAATTGTTTATGAATATATATCATCAGTATTAATTAATTTGTATTACTTCTTAATTGTTTTTTTATTAATAATTAATAAAATATATTTAATTTATTTATATATATAATATTTATATTTTAAATATTATTTATATATTACTTATATTTATCTTCATTTTAATGTTTATATACATTTAGCCAATTTTGTAATTATAATTGTAAATATTAATATTTAATGTCTTAATATTAAGATTTTTATATAAATGTTACATAATATATGAATATATTTGATCAATATTGCTTTCTATTTATTACATAAAAATATTTATTTATATTTGTATATATTTACTTAAAATATATTTACTTAAATCATGTTAATATTTAATATATTTAATATTACTTAACATATATTACTACTTTAAAATGATATAATATATAAATAATATATACATTTTCATAAGAATATTTGTAATATGTACAATATATATACCTGTATTATATATATAATTTTAAAATATATATTAAATGATATTATATGATATTATATTAGACAATTCTAATACATTTCATGTATTTATTATCCCATTTTAATGGGATGAAAAGTATTTTTAATCATAATTATAACAGTGGGACTGCTTCGATAGAGACACTTCTTGTTATTCAATTAAGGTTTGATTTATCTCTGTATGTCGTCCTTCATCTTCAGTGGTAATCAGTCAGAAGTGCTAAGGAAACACAGCAGTGTTTACACTCTTCAGGAAATCAACCCATTAATGCCCTAAATATAGTTTATATTTATATATAAAACTCTCAGAAAAGTTTTAGCATGTTATTGAAGAAGGCAATGTTATGCCTGGTTCAGATTACAAGATTTGTTTTGTGTGTTGTGATAGTCACTGTCAGATTACGCCATTTTGACTCCTAAAATCTTGTGGTGTCGTGGACAAGAAAGACTACACGCTGCTTTCCGACCAGTCATCGCGTGCTGTCTCACACACACACACTCTCGCGCACACACACTCACTCTTGCTCACTCACTCACTCGCGCACACACTCACTCAATCACTCGCGCACTCACTCACGCACACACACTCACTCTTGCTCACTCACTCACTCACGCACACACTCACTCTTGCTCACTCACGCACACACACTCACTCTTGCTCACTCACTCACTCACGCACACACACTCTCTCTTGCTCACTCACTCACTCACTCACTCACTCACTCACGCACACACACTCTCTCTTGCTCACTCACTCACTCACGCACACACACTCACTCTTGCTCACTCACTCACTCACGCACACACACTCACTCTTGCTCACTCACGCACACACACTCACTCTTGCTCACTCACTCACTCACGCACACACACTCTCTCTTGCTCACTCACTCACTCACTCACTCACTCACTCACTCACGCACACACACTCTCTCTTGCTCACTCACTCACTCACGCACACACACTCACTCTTGCTCACTCACTCACTCACGCACACACACTCACTCTTGCTCACTCACTCACTCACTCACGCACACACACTCACTCTTGCTCACTCACTCACTCACTCACGCACATACACTCACTCTTGCTCACTCACTCACTCACTCACTCACTCACTCACGCACACACACTCACTCTTGCTCACTCACTCACTCACGCACACACACTCACTCTTGCTCACTCACTCACTCACGCACATACACTCACTCTTGCTCACTCACTCACTCACTCGCTCACTCACTCACTCACTCACTCACGCACACACACTCACTCTTGCTCACTCACTCACTCACGCACACACACTCTCTCTTGCTCACTCACTCACGCACACACACTCTCTCTTGCTCACTCACTCACTCACTCACGCACACACACTCACTCTTGGTCACTCACTCACTCACGCACACACACTCACTCTTGCTCACTCACTCACTCACTCACGCACATACACTCACTCTTGCTCACTCACTCACTCACTCACTCACTCACTCACTCACTCACGCACACACACTCTCTCTTGCTCACTCACTCACTCACTCACGCACACACACTCACTCTCGCTCACACACACACTCACTCACTCGCGCACACAGACTCACTCTCGCTCACACACTCACGCACACACACACACACACACACACACACTCACTCTTGCTCACTCGCGCACTCACTCAAGCACACACACACTCACTCGCGGAAAAACAGACTCACTCTTGCTCACTCACTCACTCGCGTGCACACACACTCACTCGCAGAAACAGACTCAGTCTTGCTCACTCACTCACTCACGTGCACACTCACTTGCACACACACACTCACTCGCGCACACACTCACTTACTCGCGCACACACACACATTCACTCGCGCACACACTCACTTACTCGCGCACACACACACACTCACTCGCGCACACACACACACACTCACTAGCCCACACACTCACTCGCGCACACACTCACTTGCGCACACACACTCACTCGCACATACGCACACGCACACACACACACACACACACACACTCACTCGCCCGCCCACATACTCACTCGCACACACACACTCACTCGCGCACACACACTCACTCGCACACACACACTCACTCGCCCACATACTCACTCGCACACACACACTCACTCGCGCACACACACTCATGAAACGATCGAATCTTGCATCCCGGCGCCCGTTGTCGTTTACGAATCCCCACGACCCCCTACGTCAAACGCATCGTGCCAAAATCGGGCTAAAATCGTGTAATCTGAACCAGGCATTAATGTAACAAGATCTGCTACGCTGCAGCTGCTGCACAGCACACATGGACTTGCTACTGCTAATAGATACACAGACACACTGCTGTAAACATGTAGACGTGCTGCTGCTGCATAAATAGACATGAATACATAAATCCTGTAGCAGATCCAGACAGGTGGAGCTGGGGAGGTGGAGGCGTTCAGAGGGCACTGCACGACTAGCTTACAGCAAACAACCAACCAGACTCTATGAATGTTGATCAAGCAATCAGATGACGTGATTGCTTGCAGATCGCATGTGAAGGACCCATCAGCCTGAGCCCTCTTGAGTTGCATGACTGGATACTTGCCTGAATAATATAAGCTTGGATACGAGAAAGTGTTTTAACATCAGACTAATGACACACTTCACCTTTAGCTTGTGTTGAACCCATAAAATTCTTTAAGTAGCTGTTTGTGTTTGAGTGGAGAGGAGAGGTGAGCGGGTCAGACCCGTGTGATTATACGATGAGCGACTGATGAGAGTGATGGAGTGCAGAAGAGAGAGCAGAATGAAGATGTGACAGGGTCATGACCTCTCCTGCCTCCTCTCGTCGGCTCCTTTAACAGGATTCTCAGAGCGTTTCACAGTCCAAATAAACAGCGATCGAGAGAGACGTGTGAGGAGGATTCTCTCTCTCTCTCTCTCTCTCTCTCTCTCTCTCTCTCTCTCTCTCTCTCTCTCTCTCTCAGGGCATGTTTCATGCTGCGGTTTGAATTAAACTCTCCTAGAGGCTTCAAAATATTATTCACATCAAATGATTCTTCTAAAAATACAGATGAGAGAACATATGTGAGAGCAAGTGATTGACACACACACACACACACACACACACACACACACATTACAGTGATGCTGGGATGAGAATGAGCAGTCTAGGTATTCCTAAGTGTGGATGATTCAGAGCTGTTGTAAAACGGAATGTGAATTCTATTGGAATGTGACAGGTTACGTTGCTTAGCAGCCGCATACATCCTTCTAATATTTATTATACAAGAATTAAGATTAAAAGTTTCCTTGTCATATTACAACCACAAATCAAAAGACATTATACATACACTATAAAAAAATAATTTTTAGTGAAAAATTTTTTTCACAAAAAAAAAAAAAATATATAGATATAGGCTATATAATTATTATTATTTTTTTTTTTAAAAGAGTCTCCTCTACTCACCAAGGCTGCATTTATTTAATCAAAAATAAAGTAAAAACTGTAATATTATGAAATATTTGTACAATTTAAAATAACTATTTGAATATATTCCTGTGATCAAAGCTGAATTTTCAGCATCATTACTCCAGTCTTCAGTCACATGATCCTTCAGAAATCACAATAATATGATGATTTAATGCTCAAGAAACATGTCTTGTTATTATCAATGTTCATTTATTTTCAGGATGAATACAGTTGAAAAAAACAGCACTTATTTGATATAGAAATCTGTTGTAACATTATAAGTGTCTTTACTTCACTTTCGATTTAATGATCCTTTCTGAATAAAAGCATTAAGTTATTACAGAATTAGCCTCACTAACCCTAAACTGCTGACCAGTAGTGTACTGTGTATGAAATGTAAATTGTAAGGAAACTTATACAGTGTTGGGAAAATCACTTTTAAAAGTAACACATTGTAATATTCCGTTAATCCCTAAAAAGTAACTAATTGTGTTACTTAAGTAATGTCTTACATTAATTTTGTCTTACTTTTTTTCTCACATGGGCTGGGCTTTCTTGTTTGTTTTCATAACAAAAAAGTTATATTTTTGGCAAATGTAAAGGCCCTTTTACCCCGTTGCTTGAAAACAAATCTTGTGTCCCCCAACACTATACATAAATATACATATTTTCATTTCTTCATTACAGTAATGCAATATTTTACTGCTTATTTTCAAATTCTTGGTTGAGTTTCATTAGATTCTCATTACTGTGATGGCTTTTTAGTCAGCATATCTTGAAGGGAACATTTCAAATACTACTATGTTTAATACTTTACATTTGAAATGTTTATTATTGTTTTTACACATTACAGTAATTAGTGTTTGGGGCTAAAGTTGTCATGACAATACTGATATAACGCAAAAACTCTAAAATAGACATTATATAAACAACTCTAAAGTAGACATAATATAACATTTCAGCAAAATATATTTATGGGTTGAAATATGAGCTGGACGCGCTGATGACGGGTGTCATGAGATTCATGAGTGTGTGAGACTGATGAGGGAGCGCTGTTGTGCAGAGAGAGATGGAGAAATGGAAACTACCGAATGACAGGCTACAGGTGCCATAGAAATCTGCGTACACACACACACACACACACACACACCGCAGGGATTATAGGTGTACATGATTAAGCCGTCATCCACTGACCACTGAGAAAGAGAAAGACTGGAGAGAGAGAGAGAGAGAGAGAGAGAGAGAGAGAGAGAGAGAGAGTGTGTGTGTGTGTGTGTGTGTGTGTGTGTGTGTTTGTGTCGGCAGCTGAAGTGAAGAACTGAGAAACACAATATGAAATGAAATACTCCATGTAGAGATGAACAGATGTTTCTCTCTCTCTCAATCCCTCACTTTATCCGCCTCTGCGTCATGAAATTAGTGAGGGGGTGGTAAACACACACACACACACACACACACACACACGGGTCATTTTCCTATGATTCTCACACACAGTCGGTGTTTGTCGAAGAAGGCTTTTGATCATCCACATTAATGTTGGCTGTTCAGAAACTACTCATGAGAAGGAATTAGAGAGATATTAATAGACTTATTCAAGTTTTATTTTAGTATTATTTCTATACTACTATTGTAGTATTTATTGGTTACACTTTACAACAAGGTTTATTTTGTTAACATTATAAACTAGATGAGTTAATTTGGACTAACAATGAACAATACTTATACAGCATTTATTAATCTTAATGTTAATTTCAACATTTACTAATACATTTTTAAGATCAAATGTTGTATCTTGTTAGTTAATGCACTGTGAACTAACAAGGTGAACATTTTTGTTAACTAATATTAACAAATGTCAAGAAATGCTGTAAAAATATTTAGCTTGTTGTTAGTTTGTGTTAGTTAACCACTGTTAACAAATGAAACCTTACTGTAAATGTTACCCATTTATTAATATTTTGATAATATTTCCATAATTATGTGCACAATTGTAATATCGCATACAACTTTTGCAAATAAAGCACAGTTTCCATCCAATGTGTTAAAGAGAACAAAATCATCACTTTCTGAGAAATTATTAGCGCAAAAATATCTGTAATAATAATAATAATAATAATTGCGTCTCAGTTAACGTTGTGTGTTCTCTTGCGTTCAGATGCTGGTTTTGGGAACACAATCATGTGAGACGCTTCTGGAGGAAATTAAACCAAATCATTCTGATGACAGACTTTGGCTCAGGCGTTTCAGAATCACCAAACCAACATTTGAGATGCCGTGATGCGATTGGTCCGCTGGCTAGTCCAGTTATCCAATCACAGCCTCTGCTGAGGCATCACATGTTGCCCATCGAACATGTATTAAGATTTAAGTTGACTTTAAAGGATTAGTTCACCTCAAAATTAAAATTTCCTTATAATTTACTCACCCCGATGCCATCCAAGATGTTCATGTCTTTCTTTCTTCAGTGGAATTTTTTTTTTCTTTTTTTTTTTGAGGAAAACATTTCAGGATTTTTCTCCACACAATGGATTTCAATCGCAACCCAATTGTTGAAGTCCAAATCAATGAAGTTTCAAAAGACTTTGAAGTGCTTCAAACGGCTCTGCACGATCCCAGCTGAGGAATAGAGTCTTATCTAGCGAAACGATCAGTCATTTTCTAAATAAAAATAAAAATATATACTTTTTAACCACAAATGCCCATCTTGTAATGCCCGTCTTGTACCATCTCCGAGATGTGCTACGTATTACGTCATCACGTTGGAAAGGTCACGAAAAAAATTAAATAAAAATTAAAAAATTAAAACAAAGATGTCAGACGATTTTGAAGTTGGAGGAGAAAATTAGAGACATTTTTCGCCCTTTCGTACCTTTTTGAACCGGAGTACACAGACAAATAACTTGGATAGATGACGTGAACGTGACCTTTACAACGTGATTACGTAATGCGTGGTGTGCCGCAGACCAGCACAAGAGGAACAATTGTGGTTGAAAAGTATATCATTTAATTTTGTTTTTAGAAAATGACCGATCGTTTGGCTAGATAAGACCCTCTTCCTCAGCTGGGATCGTGCAGAGCCGTTTGAAACCGCATTGATTTGGACTTCAACATGTTGGTTGAAGTCCTGAAATCCTGAAATGTTTTCCTCAAAAAACTTAATTTCTTTTCCACTGAAGAAAGAAAGACATGAACATCTTGGATGGCATTGGGGTGAGTAAATTATCAGGACATTTTCATTTTGAGGTGAACTAATCCTTTAAGGGTCTTTTAGAAATTTACTATTTTTAAATCCAGATAGGACTCTCTGAAACTCTCTAAATTGATTTACAAAAATGAATAAAAAGGCCTTTAGTTGACATCACACACACACACACACACACACACACACACACACACACACACACACACACACACACACACACACACACACACACACACACACACACACACACACACACACACATACACCACACACTGAATCCTAATGGAAGTACATTGGAAATGTTTCTATATACACACAGCTGCATATATTGTTTGTGTGTGTGTGCGTTACTTGCGCACGTGCGTGTGTGTGTGTGTGTTCCTTGTAGGGACATTTTTGGTTCCCATGAGGAAAACAGCTTATAAATCATATAGAATTAGTTTTTTTTCTTTTTTTTTTAGTAAAAATGCATAAAGTTTATTACATTTATTGGGGACACTTCATATTTTTTTCTTAAAAATGGTATCATGGCAATACCACAGTATTCTTCACAGGACCTTCTAGTATTGTATTGTTGTAGCTCCCTGACACACACACACACACACACACACACACACACACACACCACACAGGGCCGTTCCAGAGCTCTTCAGTCAGATCAATACATTTAAACAATAAATCAGTGTGAAGGAGCCAGAGAGACCAGAGCTGCAACTAAAACACAAACACACATTTCACTATCCATTTGTTTCATAGTTAAAAGAAATGGTTAACCAAAACATTTTTTAATTCTGTTAGCATTAACTCATCACGTTGTTTCACGCTGCGTGCTCTTTCCTTTACAATGGATGTGAAATGGTGTCCAGGGGCTGCAAAGGTTCATAAATGACAACATCACGACATGTAATCAACGTCTTCTGAATTCTTTATGTGAGAAAGCAACACGAATTTAAATCGCTATTAACTAAAAATAAATCTAGCTTGACAGCCGTGGTCACCGTTCACTTTAATTTGTATGGAAAAGAGCTGTTTATCGTGACATAATTTACATTTTGGCTGAATTATTCCGTTAAGATTTGTAGCTTATAAACTGGAAACATTGAGGTGAGGAACTCGAGAGTAAATCTGTGTGTTTGTTTTAATTGTGTGACTTAATGAGAAAATCTTTGACCGTTTGGATGCAGTGCGGTTCAGTGCTAGAATACAAATGACAAGCGTTTTGTCTCTTTCTCTTCCAGGGAGACACATTTCAGCACATTCAGGACATCGTGTCGTCTCTGCTGAGGACGATAAACCGCACAGTCATCACCATGGGCCGAGAGCACTCTCTCGTCGTGAGTTAAAGCCAATACATTCCCTTTCCTCTTCCCTCTAATAATGCTATTTTACAGTTAATAGTGTTTACTAAGCCAAGGATCGCTATTAATATTCCTCATACTTAAGAGTCAATGATGTAAACAAAGGCCAAATGTGATATTTTGAGATTTATTTTACTAGTGCTCCTCTGATTGTGTTATTTGTTGGCCAGACCAGAAACATTTACTGCATTAAAATACACAATTTTATTGACGTCATCTTAAGTATCTCAATTACAAACAGGTGGAGGGAGGAAGAAGTGCATTGTGGGAAATGTAGTCTTAGACAATCGGAATATTGGCGTATAAAAATACATTGATTATAATATTTGTTATTCTATATATATATATACTGTATATTTTCAAGTCTGGACATGTAGACAGGACAGATACGGTGTGGAAGACGTGAGTTTGAACCTTACGTACTCTAGGAAGCATGAAGTGGTGATCTGTGTGTGAGAAAGTGTGTATCAAACACGGAGAAAAATGTATCAGTGTTTGTGAAATTCATCATAAGGAATCTAAACATTGAAGCTACAATGTCTGTGAGAACACCAAACATTTACACTTTAATGATGAGGAAATTCCATGTTGCATTAATGTCATGAAATTACCATAATTACCAGTCTCTGACTAGTAAAACCTGCTCATGTTTTTGTCAAACTCGCAAAATACAACTCACAGTTTAACAAAAACTCTTGAGTTTTCCCACTTGACCGATGTGTGGTCATATAGAAACAATCGAAATGGCAGCAGCTTCAACTACAGGCTAACGGTTTGGGCTGCACGATATTGAAGAAAAGTGCCATAACTCATTAAATAATGTGATATGCGGAAAAAAAAAACTGCTTAGTCTTCACTGTAAGAATGAAATAAATGCTGATTTTTATTAAAACTACAAAAGTTATTCAGTCAGGAGCAGTGAGTGATTTTCTCTTTGTATTTTGTTGTTTGATTAACATTGAAAAGATAGACGGCAGCAGGTTTATTAGGCTACTGTCACTTTAAGAGCGAATGCACGTATCCAATATACTGTTACACTCACGTTTTATTCCTCAATTGACCCTTCGCTTAGTTACTGTTGCTACGCCTGGCAAGCTTTCGCGCCTGGCACGTCTATTACAGTGTGTATGCACCGGTGTCACACATTCCCAAGGAGATAATTAGTCATTTTTGGCGAACAGGTGAAATATCTGAGAGAGCGAGACAGAAGAGACTGCAGTATGCATTCGAGGGATATATCCACGACACAATCTGCAACCGATTAGACAATAATTTCATCAAAATTGAAGCTAAAGCCTAACTAGGTTTAACGTTAGTCCCAGCGCAAGCAGCAGCACCTCATACACTGACCATTCAAATGGGAAACACAAATTTAGGAACAGCTGTTAATGCACAGCAGGGTAAGTGAAATGTGAAAATAAATTATAATCTAATAATTATAAATCAAACAGTTTATCCATAAATCTTGTGGAATAACACTAACACCGGGAGAGCCGCGATCGGATTGGAGTAACGTAACCTTAAAGTTACTCAGGCCGTCGATTAACAAAACGCTTAAATATATTTTAAAGTATGTCAGTGAGCCTCCGTCTTGCCTTTAATCGTCTTATTTGACGCTCAAATATATGCATTATAAACAAAGAACCGTCATTATTTCCAAGCAATAGGTGTTTTTGTTAATCCTGTGGACATTTAGTTGTGAACTAAATGGTGAACTAAAACTGTGAACTAAACGGTGTAGTCCCACACTGCTTGATCCACGCCCGGCATTTCTCCCCTCGGCTTTTAGGTTTCTGGAAGGAGAAAAATTCCACCCCACCGTCCACACTTTTAGGATACCGGTTATCAGATTTGCATAATCCATACGCACAACACTTCGGCATATTTCCCTCGCTCGAAAGCTTGCCAGACCTCCCGCGCCTAGTTACGGTTGCTAAGCCACGATTGACCTATGGCGGTTTTCAGGCGTGGCTTAGCGAAGGGTCAATTGTTTACGTTCACTAAAGACATAATTAACTGTTCACGTGAATACGGCATTTTGACATAATTGTGTGTATATTTGGCCATATAAGCTGTAATAATTTTTTTAAATACACTTTTACATTGCAAAAGTAATACATTGAGTTATTTTCCACGTCTTATTGATCTTAACTATTTAAAAACATTATGCATATCACACGTATGTGTCCAATATCTCTCAGAGTGAACCTAAAATTGAACTTTTTGAAGTATTAAAATCATTCAGTTATCGCAAAGCCATTGCGATATGCGTATCGTGATTTGCGATTTTTTTAAATAATTCGATGTGTTGTGCAGCCCTACAAACGACCAATACCGGTTGTGAATGAGCTGCTGTAACTCTGATTGGCTTGTTTCATATAGTCGACATTAACTGATGCATATTCACAGAGAGAATAGAGGTAAATTGATATAGTGATGAATTTGACTGTCATCATCAGTAAAGCTGCACATGCAGCAGAGTTGGCATTGAGTGTTGCAATAGAAACAAATCATTTCTGACTCAGAGAAACTGAATAACTAGAATCTCATTTAGTAATTATGGTAATTTCAATGAGACATGAATCTAGCAATAGGGAGCCGTTCATATACATTTGAAAATGGCGCAAGAGAACCGAACGTGTGCGTCTCGATACATTTTTAAAAATGTAACTTATTTTAATTTGACACAGCTTCAAAAATGCATGTTTATGTACATAGACCAACAAAAAATATGGTGCAGATGTAATACAAGAACGTGTTCAGTATGAATGACCCCTTTAGTCACACTTTCTCTCTTCCTTTAGAATCACATTGTAACATCGGAATTTTAGAACTTTTGGAATTCTGAGCTTCAGCATTTGATACATTTAAACTCTGTTCCGAAACCTGCTGTCGTCATGGCAGCATTCTAACTGAAATAGAGCCTCACACGTGATTCCAAAAGAGCCTTTCATTAAGCAGGTGTCAGTATTGATAATTGTAACAACTTGGATGCTTTCTCTTGTCGAGATGCACATATCCTTGATGGAAAAGGCAATCGCAGAAAGCATCTCATAAGACGGCCTTCGTGTCTGGAGCTCAACTGCCGCTTATTTAAAATGCGGTGTAGGTAGGCAGAGGACTAGGTTTGGGAACAGAGCTTTAGACATTCATTAGTCGGGGACGAAAGCCATCTGCACACAAAGGTCAGAGAACGGTGACGAGGAGATGAGACGGAGAATCTCCATCAGTCCATCAGGGTAAAGAGGGATATCGACTGCGCTCCGGCTCTGTCAGACACTATGAAGGGGATTTATTGACTGGTTAGACGCGAGGTCTTGTGGGTCTCCTTGGGTTTTAAATTGTCCTCAAGTTTTCAGGATGTCAGATGAGCGTTTGGTTCAGCCGGGAAGTTCCTCACACTGCAACAATTATATCAAAGAATAATCCGATCAGTAACTGCAATGGTTTCCCCACGTCATAAAGTTGTTTTTGGAAGCTTATGAAACTTAAGTTTTTGGTTCCCGACGTCATAAGCGTCGTGTGATGGTTCTCTACAGCCACCAGAAACACTTCTTTCGCAGTTTCTTGACGCGGCTCTTGGTTCGCGGTCGTATGTGGGCAGGTTTGGGGACTGGGGCGGGAACATCGTACTCCTTTTCATCCAATTCTTCCAGGATGTTTTGAAGTCGTCCCTCCTGCACACGGAAGTCGTGCTCCACACTGAAAAGACAGAAATATGATTAAATTCAATATAAATATGAATTCTGCAAAGAGAGATGCAACCATTACATTCAACTTTATCTTTATTGATTACTGGAACTTTAAATGGGATATTCAACAAAGAAAAAATAGAAACATTTATACAGTAAAAAAAATTCCACTTTAAACATGCGCTAATTAATAATTCACAAAAAAACGAATATATAATATATTCACAAAAAAATTATATAGTTTTGATGTTTTCATTTTTATTGGGAATGATTCATCTGTGCAGAAATATTTGTCTTGTTTTTTTTCCCCTTCCAAATGTAATTTGTTTGTAAGCACCGAAACAACTTTTGAGAAAAATTTATTATTTTTCCAATCATATCACATCACATTATTTCCCACTCAAAAATATATCAGAATTACAGAAGTTAAATGCACTGAGAATATAAAGTTGTTAAGATTAGAATCATTTCTGTTTGTTGCAAATGTATTGGATACATTAAAATTGCAAGAAAAAAAAAAAGATTTACATGTTGATGTAATTTGATGATACATTTAGTTTTTTTTGTGAATGAAGAGTGTGATTGATGAAAGAGAGAAAAGAAAAGAAAACACTTTTCATCATTGGTTACGACGGATCGTTTGTCATGACATAGAAAAATGAACATTAAGATAATATGACATGTCAAAATAACAAACAAAACTGAAGACAGACCGACAGAAACATTCTTCAATCTCTCTCTCTCTCTCTCTCTCCCTCTCTCTCTCTCTCTCTCTCTCTCTCTCTCTCTCTCTCTCTTTATTCTCTCTTCTCAGTCCGTCATTCATCTCACTTTCTCACAAGTTTCACTGCGCAGCAGCCGAGTGGGTTCAGGATGTATAAATCTTATTCATTTTTTTTCCATAGAGAGATTGATTTTTAATGATAATATATAAACCTTTCAAGAAACACTGTGAGCTCTGAAGTTAAGTAATTGCAGCTGCATTTTTTTAAAATCATGTTTAATAGCCAAATCCAGATCCACCAATCAAAGAATATAAATATATTTTTGATGAATATAAATATATATTCATATATATTCACATAATTAGTTTGAAATAGAAATATTTTGTAACATTATAAATTACCATACTGTAATTTTTGATCAATTTAATGCATCCTTTCTGAATAAATGTATTAATTGATTGAAAAATAAATCAATAAAAACCTTTAATTTGACCGTAAATGGTTGTGAATATTTGTACATGCCTAAATAAGTAGCATTAAACTTCAGATATATTGTTTTAAAATGTATAATCAATTATAATTAGGCCAATATTGAGCCGTAGTAGTTATTGATTGGATCATGTCATTCGACGTTCTTGTTGTTGTTGTCATCTTTGCAATTTTCAAATTTTAGCTTTTTTTGTGCATCTCGGAGCCGCTTGTTTCGGGTCAAGGATTAAAACTCTTTACAATGAGTTTTTTTTTTTAATTCCCGAAGTAGAAATGAATGAAACACATACAGTACTTTTGTAGCCAAGGCTGCTGACACACACTATTATTACAACAGCGTCAAACACACAGCGACCATTTTATCTGACTGCAATCTAACTTCACGAGGAGGGTGTGTGTGTGTGTGTGTGTGTGTGTGTGTGAGGGGTTATGGCCTCTATTTACAGTATAGCCACAGTCCTGCCTGCAATTTCCCGGCAACTAAGTGAGTTGAGAGAAAGCGAGAAAAGCAGGGACGTGATGAGCAAAAAACGATAGGTAAAAAGATGAGAATAATACAGACTGACAGAGAATGTATTGAAGGTTAACAAAGCCCGTAATGAGGGACAGAGATAAATGAAGCATGTTCAACAACAGCTTGTTATAAAGCCTGTAGTGAACACCGTGTGGAGAATACACCCATCCCACAGCGATTGTGCTATTGCATTTCCTTTAGAAATCATTGTATTATTTGCACACTGAATTGCAATTGTCCTCCTTTCTTACTGTTTTTTTTTTTTTTTTGCAAACTGAATTGTGATGATTGGTTTTGCCTTTATTGCATCTTTCTAACCACCTCTAGCTGTATTTTATACTGCAGAGACTGTATGCGATGTTTATTGATGCTCAGCTGATAATAAATAGGATCTAGTATGCTTTTTAACTGTTTATCTGTCTTTAGTGTGTAATGTTGCTGTTTGAGCGTGAAAAATATCTGCAAAGTCACAGTTCTTCTCTTTATCAGTGTCAGTGTTTCTGAACTCCTGAAACGCCTCCATTGTAGTCTTGAGTTTCTTCCGGGAACAAACGCATCACAATATTCCTCATTTAAATAATTAATACGCAGAATAAAGGGGCGGGGCCTGGTTGAGTTAGTTAGTAGTGTGTTAAACTGGCGGTTATGGTAAGGGGCGGGACATTTCCCAAACACACTGGAAGCGCTCGACCAATCACAACACACTGATCCAGCCGACCAATCAGAGCGCAGTGTGCTTTTCAGAAGGAGGGGCTTCATAGAGACAGGAAGTAAACAGAGCGTTACTGACAGACTGGGAAGAGAGGAGCCGCAACAATGGAGAATATGAGGGAAATAATCAACATTCAAGCAGGAAAACCTGTTCTAGTAGAGCTCAAAAACATCAAGACTTTGTAAAAGGGCACAATAGGTCCCATATAAACATGTTGCTCAGTGTCACAATAGCAGCGAAACATTTGTTATGCAACATTTCACACGCAGAACTAAAGCCTAAATCTCAAAGTTTCCTTCTGCCATCGTGCGAGCGCTTCTGTTTTCTTCAGGAAATGCAAATCTAGTTATTTCTGTATTGCATTTGAAACCCGACAGTTTTTGCCGGCTGTAAATCTGTTTTTCAGTGTTGCTGTCATTTCAGAGGGCGTCATTTGTCAGTGGAAATTGCAATGTGATGTCTCTAATTTGCATATCCAGATGACACATTTACATGTATATGATTGTTGCACCGTGCAAATTCATCTTCACTGAGGTTTTATTTTTTTCAGTGCTATTGATCATGCTTTTTTTGTCATCAGTACTGTTTGCATTACTATTGTAATCGCTCAGACTTTGTGTTCGTGGTTTAAAGAGACCTTTAACCCTTAATTATAAACTTCGTCACATAACCTTTGTGCTAAAGACATGAATGATTCATAGAGAGGATCACAGAGACTCGGGCGAGCGACTGAGCATCCACCTGAGGGTTGCATGGGCGGAGGAAATGTTTGACTTCAGAGGAGTGCACATTTCTGTATTTTAAGGAGCACTATAACCAAACCTATCTCAGCTTCCCTAGGGAAGGATGGCACAAAGACGGAGAGAAAAGGGAAGAAAGTGAGAGATAAAGAATTATGAAAGCAGAATTTGTGATGAACAGATCTTTTGAGGGAAGAGAGTTCACTCAGTCAGAAAGCTCAAAGCTAGAGTCTGCACTTTCAGATGGGGAAAAATCTTAATCATCAATATTATCTTCCAGAAATCATGAGTCAAAGGATATCTAGCGCTATAAATCACACAGCTTGCATGAGTGCAAACCCAGAGGAATTTTTTTTTTTTTTTTTTTTTCGTCAGA
>NC_136887.1:33248785-33263834 GCF_949152265.1 Phoxinus phoxinus | reverse complement strand
TTTTTTTTGTCATGGGGCCCAAAATTCCTGGCGGCACCCCTGTGTGTGTGTGTGTGTGTGTGTGTGCATCCCTCAGGGCTTCATTACAGTTGAATGGGAGTTTGAGCTTTCTGTCCCTCGATTATAAAACAAACGTAAACCAGCAGACTTTAATAAGTACATCACACACCTACAGAAACTACACACATCTATTTAACTATTTAAAGATTTAAAGTACTTTTTTTGAAGAAAGTCCCCTAACTCTGATAAATAGTAACACTAATGCTTGATTTAGCGAGCTGCACTCATTAGGACTATAACACAATCTGTTTGTTCTTCATGGAGAAGATGCTGGTGTGTTCTGGTGGCCGTGGGATGTTTTGATCTGCTGTGGGATATTGATGCAACTCTTAAATCATCCTCATGGTCTCCTGGTGCATCTCTGTCTGTTCCTGCCCCCCAGATGACACATAACTCAGATGCGGCTCTGTGCACGATTTATAATATTTTAAATGGGTCATAGGATTTATTTATTTTTTGCTCTAAAGAGTTTTGACCCTGTAAAACCTACTGTATCATATTTAATAAGCCCATTTCAAAGGCATCTAAATGTTTAACTTCTACTACAAATCCTTCTGTTGTCTGCTTGATAGTTTTTACTTTTTTTTTTTTTTGCCAGTAAAAGGTATCGAGTATGATTGTACATAAGTCTTCCTTCAGCTCGTGCTACATATGATTTTTATAAAGTAAATCAATAACTTGTATATTGTTATTGATATTTCAAGAACACTTACTGGGCTGAGGTAACTTTTGTTTACTTGATTTATAATATTTTAAATGTCTCAAATATGATCATCAAGTTTATTTGTTCATCTCTCAGTCAGCATTGTAATGCATTTTATTATATGTTTAAAACTACAGAGCTTTTGAAAACAGAAAATAAAGTATAAAAAAAAACAAAAAAAAACTATAGAGCTTTGATCATAAAACTAAGCATTTAAATATCATCTTACTAAGACATATTGAGAGATATAGAGTGAAGACTGATATTCATATGCATTTTATGTAATTATCTGCTATACTATTACTAAGATCGCATTCATTTACATTACAAACATCCAAATTTTATCTTAATTTTGGCAATATCAGCTTCTGCACCAAATTGCATAATTTTTGTATTTTATTTTCCTTTTCACAACACACTGTGTGAACCATAAACCCCATACATATTCACAAATATGATAATCTTTTCAATTTTAGGGTTTAATAAACGGTTCCATTTCAAAAAATTAGATTTTTCTGCCTATATTTTATGTCAACATTTATAGGGTTAAGTACCATGCTGACAAAGTTGACATTCACATCTGAAAACTCCTCTGATGGAGCAAATTCTGGGCTAATTTTAAAAAGGTTGATCTGAGTATGTCCATACACTCTTAAAAATGCTGGGTTGTGTCAACCCAATTTTGGGTAAAATATGGACAAACCCAAACGTTGGGTTAAAAATGTAATGTAAAAATTTAACCCAACGGCTGGGTTTGTCCATATTTTACCCAAAATTGGGTTGAAACAACTCAGCATTTTTTAGAGTGTGTGCGTCAGACGGATGTCTTCGATGTTGCCTTGCATCTCTTTAGCGCTGCATTTTTTAACATGACTTTTCAAGTTTAAAATAGACCCCTGCGTTCTGCTCTGTTCAGGTGTGATGTAGAGTTGAGCTCTGTTGCCGAAAGTCTGAAAGTAATGTGTTGACATGAGTTTTTGTCAGCCTCAGTCTAACCAACTTAAAAGCAAAAATTAAATCTCAGAATTAAAAATGAGGCTCCATTGTGGTTGTTAAAGGGCTTTGACTAGTGTGAAATGCTTTGATGTTGAAAAAAAGTCATGCAATGTGTTTTCATGTTTGAACATTGCGTCAGTTCCCATTGTTAATGTGAAGAGTAGCCAATCACAACAGAGGTCATTTAAAGCGGTGGTATGCCCTTTTCACAAGATGTAAAATAAGTCTCTGATGTCCCCAGAGTGTGTGTGTGAAGTTTTAGCTCAAAATACCCCACAGATATTTTTATATATCATGTTAAAATCGTCACTTTTTGAGGGTGAGCAAAAACACACCGTTTTGTGTCTGTCCCTTTAAATGCAAATGAGCTGCTGCTCCCGGCACAGGGGGCGGAGCTTCAACAGCTCATGTCCTTTTACCTCACACACACACACACATGCACTGAAAATGTAAAAAACTTTTAGACTTTTATGTTCAAACTGGAGTCAGACAATGATGGAGAGACTCAAGAAGAAGTGACAACATGTAGAAGAACAGGACATTTCTGAATGGTTAGTTGATGAATTTATGTACAGTAGCTTATGTGTAGTTATCTTCTAGTCATTAATTAGCATATTCTGTCTTGATAATCTATAAATCGTGTTCTGGGGGCGGGTTTATGTAAATTTTAGGGTTGGTGATGTCACTAACCCGGGAGGAATGTCGTGTAGTCTCTACCAGCCGTTTGTTGTAGTTCTTAAAAAGTGATTTCTGTAAAAGCAAATATCTCCCTTTGCTTTGTACTTTGAGCGTTGTAACTTTGCAGATGTTGTTTATGATCAAACAGCAACATTAGCACTAACTACAGTTAGAAAAGTGAAATCATGATCAACCATCCCTTTAAATAAAGTACAGTTGCAAAATCAGCCTGTTTAATTGTAAATGACGGACAGGGAGGAAATGGCCATAAAAAGCTGATAGATATACGTGGGCTTATAACGGTGGAGTTTACCTGTATATAATGCAGGCTGTTTTCTGGCAGGTCGAGCAGTTGTTGATGTCCTGACCTGTTCTGTATGAACAACGCCTGAAAAAACAAGAAAGTCTGAAGACCTGCACATACACACACACACACAGACGCTTTGAGCATGTGATTCACACTCGCAGAACATTGAATTAGAGGTCTGTGCTTTTCCATCCTGCTTATATATATATATTAGGGGTGTAACGATACCCTCATGTCACGATTTGATACATATCATGATACTGAACTCACAATACAATAATATTGCGATACTCCAAGACTGTAAAAGGTTAACAAAAAATGTACTGTTGCAAAAAAATGCTAAATTTAATATTACATTGGGGTATAAATGAATAGTCTTGGACTTGGTGCTGGAAACCCAATCCACAGGACAATAGAGACACCACAATAACAATATTAATGATTCTGAAGATGACTATACAGAATTATTATAGATGAATATGTTTGCACTTTTACTGGTAACATCAGACATTTGGCATTATCAGGACCCACAAATATCCCCCCATTGCATTATTATACATTATACTCAACATTATATATAGCAGTTTAATGTAGTTCTGACACTAAAACTTGAATTTTTTCTCAGACAGTCATTTTAATTTTGGGTGAATTATACACAATACAGATTGTCACTCTCCACAATATATATCGGTGCCTTTTTTTAATTGCGATATATTGTGACACGATATATTGTTACACCCCTTAAATATATATAATATTTATATATATATATTTATTTATTAATGCTGGAATGCAACACCACGAGAAATCGAGTAGTTTTTCTGCAACTCAGAAATTTAGTCCTGCGTCACAACAAATAAAATCAAGGCTAGTGGGAATCCCACAGGAACACAGACCTCGATTGAATGTCCTTGAATATGTAATGAATATGGACACTTTAAAACATATAACACAGTCACTTTCCTGATCGATTCTGACACATCTGAGCTTTCAATCAGAGCAGAGTTCTGCCGGATCTGTGTGTGTGTGGATGGAGGATAAAAAAGGGAGAGAAACTTTTAAGAGATTAAGAGAGAGTGTAAATGGTGAAGCGGTGAAGATGTGACAGAAAGTAAGACATCAGATATGTGAGAGAGAGAGAGAGTTTGTAAGCGATAGGGGGGTCGATGTACCATTGATGATCGAGATTCCCGAGGTGTTGCCTCAGGATACATCAGTTACCAGGGGAGTTATGGGATGATGGAAGTGCCGAATCACAAATCAAACACGCTTTCATGAACTCCAGAGCCGTAATCTCTCGCTCTCACTCACCCTTCACTCATTGCCTTGTTCCTCTCCAGATCCTGGATGACATTGAGAAGAACTTTGATCTTTTCCTGATTATACAGCAGGTTTTCCTCTACATTATGCAGGAGTCCGTGTAGAACGCCGGGTGCACCGTTGCATTGTGGGATCTCATCTTTTGGAGGTGGGTGGGTGTCCTTAGAGTCCGTTTCTGTCTCAGGTTTAGGTTCTGAGGGAGGGGGCGGGGTTTGCGGTTTAGGTTCCGCCCTTGAGCCAATCAGAAGCTCTGGAGGTGCCGGTTTAGATTTGACCGTCAACTGTGAGGCTTTCTTGGGTGGAAGAGTGGGCGTGGTTTTGGACTCACAGCCAATCGGTTTAGACGTGGCAGATAATACGGGTATGTGCGTTTGCGTAGTCGCACACTTCTCCTTAGTCTTTTGCGATGTGTGTTGTGTGGTTGATTCGGTTTTAGTTGTGTGTGTGACTCGTGTTTGTGTGTGTTGCGTTTTGTGCGTCGTCGAGTCGTTTTTAAGTTTCTCAGACTGCGTCGACGCCTCTGTTTTAGCGAGCGCGTCTTTTTTGTTGTGTTGCGAGGGGGTGGAGCACGTTGTCTCGTTCTGCGTGTCCACTGTGTGATTGGGTATTTGTGCGTACGTTGGTTGTGCCACCGTCGAGTTTCGTTTCTGCAGCCGAGGTGAACAGCATTTCCTCGGCGGCGTCGGAAGCGTCATGCTCGCTTGAACCTGACTAGCGGCTCGTTTGCGACAGGCGGCCGCCATGCAGGGCGGGGCTTGAGACTGTCTCCGCCCACAACTCATGCACAGTTTGGGCGATGATGTCATCATCCGGCACGGTCGAGGGGGCGTGGCATACGAGCCGACGTTTCCACAGTGCAATGACGGCCTGGACGATTCCCCTCTCAGCGATTGGCCCCGCCTACAATCACGTGTCATTGTTTGACTCTGCCGTCTCGCTTCTTCTGACTCCGCCCCCTCGCTACAAACTCCGCCCACCACCTCGGGTGCAACGACGCTGCCGTTAACATACCGAGGGGTCCGTTTTAAACTCCCTCTCAGCCCTGATTGGTTTGGATTGACTTTGATTTGACAGTACACCTCGCTCTCATGGGACGTCCGGTCCGGTCCGTTCCTGGAAGCCGCGTTGACGACATGCCTGCCGTTGACCTCGCAACGCCTCATCCGGTCCAGCGACATGGTTTCTGCAGTCGGTCCATTGACCGCTTGCGTCCTTCTCTTTAATGACGGGAGCGAACGGAGGCCCGGCGAGGTCTGGACGCCAACACTGCACAGAGGACCCCATTTCTGAGACAGCATGGCCCGCCCACCAGCGAGAGGCACTTCCAGCGCCGGCACCGCATTGGACGCATCAGCCGCCCGTCGGCCCATGACCTCTGCTGATTGGCTCAGCCCCCTGAGGAGGAGCCGAAGGGGGTGTGGCCTTCGTTTCTAAGCATACCATCTAAAACACAGGTTATTATTCCACTGCGTGTTTTTAAGAAATAGTATTCCACGGTGTTCGCATCGGTCGGGAATCCGTTTTCAGATCAGATCCTCGTCACCAATCTTCCTGCGAATCCAGTGTCTGCTTTTGTCTTGTTTACCTGTTTGAAGAGAAAGAATAAAAGACATCAGAATGATTGTGCATGTGCGGTAGATTCTCAAGCAGAGCTGCACTATCAAAAAGAAGCTGTTTAATGAGACCATTTTTTATTCGGAGTAGTATTTATCTCACAAAAACAATGAGCATCTCAGTTATGTGGGTGATGTTAAAGGTGCACTCAGCAATTTTACCCTCATTAAAAAGTTTTACACGAATGAGATTTGGCAAAAAGATTTGAAGCACTGTCCACTTTATCTCAGTGTTAGTTGACTCTTTTGCTCACCAAATAAATAAATCATGGCTAACTGTGCATAATTAATTTTTTTCAATTGCATTGGTAACAGGAAAATTGAGATTTTGTGTGGAGCTGCTTCCATGTAGTTTCAGTGTCATGTTGGCTAGTGCAACATAAGCATTATATTACTGAGTGCAACAGATACAGATAATAAACAGCAAATGCAATGTGTGTATTTGAGTTTAAAACAACTATTTTGCAATGAAAAGCAACACAAAAGGAATCAGCTAATTGATTTTGGAAATCAATTCGCTAAAATGAATCAAGCTTTGCAATGCAAATTGCACTTGCATTTGTGGAGGATGAAACCCCTTTAAAATTTAAAATCAAGAAAATGCAAATTGTTTATAAATGATCCATATAATGATTAATATAGTTCATGAATTTATGCATTTCATAAAGATAAAGATTTATTTAATTTAGTAATGTATTAAAACATTTATGATTTGAATTTATTTATTTACTGTATTTCTGTATCTATTTATTTATACATATTTATGAAAATGTATATTTATGTTATCCTCCCATAATTATTGCCTGACTCTAGAGCTGCGTGTGCAATACAACATGTGACAAAAATACATAGATAGATAGAACATAGATTGTTACGATACTTGGTGGAAGGAGTAGCTTTTTACTTAAAAATCTGATCTTTTTTGTAAACCGCTAAACTTCTGAAAAGTTAGTAGAGTCACGACATTTAGTTAGTTACTCCCCAACACTGTGTGTGTGTGTGTGTGTGTGTGTGTGTGATCAAGAATGCTAGTCAAGTGGAGAAACCAGAGAGACGCTCTTAAAGTTCACGTCCGTCTTATGCTCAGAGACTCCAATAACCCCAACACGACTATTACGAATATTAATGAGGGTTAACAAAATCCCCCATATGTCACATCCAGCTGATTAAAGTCTCTCTCTCTCTCTCTCTCTCTCTCTCTCTCTCTCTCTCTCTCTCTCTCTCTCTCTCTCTCTCTCTCTCTCTCTCTCTCTCTCTCTCTCTCTCTCTCTCTCTCTCTCTCTCTCTCTCTCTCTCTCTCTCTCTCTCTCTCCGCTTCTCTTCCTGAAGGGCCTATTATTATCACTTTATTCCTCTGTAATCTCCTCCTCCTCTTAAGTGTGTTCCTGCTTCCGTGAACATTAAGATGGGAGTGTGTTCGCCCTCCTTTCTTCTGCTCTTTGATAAGCTCTCTGTCTTGTAGTTCATATCTTGTTTTCTGTTAAGCTTCTTTTCTTTTTATGAGACCGACTCAAAGCTGCCTGTGTCCTCTGCCCCAAACAGGGTGTATGTGTCTGTGTATGTGTGTGTGTGTTTGTGGATATGTGTGAGTGTTAGTGTATGTGTGTGTGTGTGTGTGTGTGTGTGTGTGTGTATGTATGTGTGTCTGTGTATGTGTGTGTGTGTTTGTGTGTATGTGTGAGATATGTGTGAGTGTTAGTGTATGTGTGTGTGTTAGTGTGGTGTGTGTGTGATGTACGTGTTAGTTTCTGTGTGCGTGTATTTGTTTGTGTGCGTGTGCGTGTTAGTGTATGTGTGTGTGTGTTAGTGTATGTGTGTGTGTTAGTGTGCGTGTGTGTGTATGTGTGTGCGTCTTAGTGTGTGTGTGTGTGTGTGTTAGTGTATGTGTGTGCGTGTTAGTGTATGTGTGTTAGTGTGTGATATTGTTGCTTGAAAATGCTAATGACCCCCATTAGCCTCTAACAGATTAACATTATCATACAACACTACTCACTTATTTCATGTACACACACAACGAGAGTACGGGCCTAATGAGGAACAAGTTGTCTGCGTGTGTGTGTGTGTGTGTGTCTCTATGTGTTCAATTAGGAGAGTCTGGAATATTTGACTGAATATTTGCAGTTCTTATGAACGCCCAGCAGTTTCGTTTATTAGGATTATCTTAATTTGAACAAACTGGAAAAGACATCCGAAGCCAAATCTCCTCCTCTCGTCTTTCATGTGTGTGTGTGTGTGTGTGTGTGTGTGTGAATCCTCCGGAGAGGGAGTGTGTGTTTCAGGACGGCTGTTTGCTCTGTGGTGTGTTTAGAAGAGTTTAGATTCATCAATCTGGTGGATTTGACACATTTTGACCTTGAAACGGATCAGCTTACAGTGCTGTGGTAATACAATGCTGTGCTTTTGCATTCATTAACAACAACAACAAAGAGTTCTGAGTATGCCTTATGTTATACCATGATATTACAATGTTTTTTTACATTTAAGCATTATAATGATTCCGTGTCATGTACACTTTAAAAATATTATGTGGGTTTGTAAATATCACAATAATAAATAACTATGCTGCCTTAATACAATCTCTGAATATCAGTGAACTGATTGTTTGAGTTGGACAATCCTTTTAACAAAAAGCAATTAGTATTAGACTAATAAATAAAAAAAATTAAATAATAAAATTTAATTATCTTGTATTTCATGCTGACTTTAAGATTTACTCAATGCTTTCAAGTGTAAAAATGTTTAATCCAAAAAATGAATTACTCCATTGTGTAAGTTTTTTAGAGTGTATATTATCTGATACATTACTATGGTTTTGCAACAGTGCTTTTCTGTAAGGGCACCTTGTCTTTACACACACACACACACACACACACACACACACACACACACACACACACACACACACACACACACACACACACACACACACACTCTGTCTCTATTGTATTGAGCTCTCTTGTTGATCTTCGCTACGGTTCACCAACACACACTTAGATGTTCCATTTTCATCCCTCCATTCTCCAACACACACACACACACACACACACACACACTAAGAGTCTCTGTTGATCTCTTCATCAGCTTCGGTCGAGCCCTGTACTCCTCCTCTCTCTTCTCTTTCACACTCCGTTACTCCTGACTTTGATTTTGTCTTTCTGAGCCTCTCTTGTGTCATCATTCTCACACACACACACACACACACACACACACACACACACACACACACACACACACCCACACACACCTAATAGGCTCTGGCATCTCTGTGTGCGGTGATCGATACTCAGGAGCCGCAAATGCAACGTCCCGTCACCAACACACTCACACACACACTGACCAAAAACCATATTTTGTATTATGTATTTTGCATTAGGAAGTTGAATTGGACAGGAAGAGGAATTTACTGAACTGTAATTCAAAGTTTTACATGGGGCGGCAGTGGCTTAGTGGTTCATGTAGGTTGTCTACAAACTGGAAGGTTGGTGGTTCAATCCCCGGTTCCACTTGACCAAGTGTCGAGGTGTCCGTGAGCAAGACACCTAACCCCAGCTGCTCCCGACACACACACTCTCTCACACACCTAACCCCAGCTGCTCCCGACACACACTCTCTCTCACACACCTGACCCCAGCTGCTCCCGACACACACTCTCTCACACACCTAACCCCAGCTGCTCCCGACGAGCTGGATGAGCCTTGCATGGCTGACACCGCCGTCGGTGTGTGAATGGGTGAATGTGAGGCAACATGTAAAGCGCTTTGGTGGCCATTGGGTCTGTGAAAGCGCTATATAAATGCAGTCCATTTACCATTTATTATGATGCATTATGGGAAAAGGATTATATTATCTAAATCATCACATTTTTAGGCTTTTTTAACTTTTTTTCAAAACTTTCAAACAAGTAATTTCTAGTTAAAATGCATGCACTTAAACCAAGAAAGTTAAAATGTGCATTTACTGTAATATCAATTCAAATGTCAAGTTAATAATATAATAGTCATGAAGGTGTTGAGCTCTAGCTACTGTATATGCGTGATGTTCTTTCACATTGCTTCACTGAACTGTCAGCCAGTTTGATAATTCCTTTTTATTTACTCAACAAAGAGGAATTTTTATTAATAATTGTCTTGCAGGTGTTCATTTCAGACCTCAGAAATGAATCAAAACGACTAACAGCAGCCAGGATGAACATAAAGAGCGAGTCGAGTGGATTTAGTGTGTCCGTTTGAATGAAAGTCCCAGCAGACAGTGTGTTCATTATCTGGAGCCTTTAACTGCGTTCTGTGGCATCTAATGAGATTTGAAGGAATCTGCCTCTCTTTCCAATACTCCAATAACAACAAGTACATCAAATCTGCTCTTTTTATCTTCTTTTTGTGATGATTACATTGGTTTGGCTGGAGGTTCAGGCTTTGCAGTGGTATGAAGTGTATAAGGAGCATAAAACTGAACAAAGCTCTGGGAGATTTTACAAAGAGAGATACACACGAGTGTGTTTAGGGCTGTGATATATACAATATTAACCAGTCAAAGTGTACAGCACCTCTGAGACGCACTGAGAGAGGAAAACGCCGGGAGTTATATTACACGCATAACTCAGACACACACACACACACACACACACACACACACACACACACACACACACACACACACACACACACACACACACACACACACACTGAAACCTAATGGAAGAACATTGTAAATGTTTCTATATACACAGCTGCGTGTGTGTGTTTGTGTGTGTGTGAGAGAGAGAAAGAGAAATGGCTCTCACTGTGATTTTTCTCAATGCTCACTAACTAAGCCATTTTTTATAAAGTATTATAATAATAATTTTAGCATGTTGCGATGTGGTTTCTAGTGTGTGCTGGGTGGTTGGCAGGGAGTTGCTAAGGCATCATTAGAGGGTTACTTGGTTGTTCTGGGTGGCTACCAGGTTGTTTCCAGGGTGTTCTGGGTGGTTTCTAGGGAGTTGCTAGGGCATTCGGATTTCTTTGTTTTCTGGGTGTTTTTTTTAGGGAGTTGCTAGGCTGTTGTTTAGAGGGTTGCTTGGTTGTTCTGGGTGTTGCTAGTGTGTTCTGGGTGGTTACCAGGGAGTTGATAAGTCATTGTTAGAGGGTTGCTTGTTCTGGGTGGTGGCCAGGGTGTTGCTAGGGTGTTCTGGGTGGTTGCAGTGGAGTTGCTATGACATTGTTAGGAGGTTGCTAGGTTTTTCTGGGTAGTTGTTACAGTAGTTATTGTCACTTGTTGTCAACCCTTCTGGGTTGTTTCCAGGGAGTTACTAGCACATTGTTAAAGTGTTGCAATGTTGTTCTGATTGGTTACCAGGGTGTTTCTAGGGTGTTTGGGATGGTTGCCAGGGTGTTGCTAGGGGATTTCTAGGTTGTTTTGGGTGGTTATCAGGGTGTTCATGGTGGTTGGAGCAAAAACGCTGCTGGACGACACGCATGCTAAACTTTAATACTGAGTTCTCCATTAATATGGAGTAATGATTTATCAAACAGTATTAAACCAACAAAAACACACGAAGATGCGCTTCAACGCACTCTGGCGAACGTGTGTTTATTTTTCACTCGTCATGTGATGGAGCCAGTGTGTTTACCAATCAGACGCGTGTGTGTTTGCGTCTGTGAGAGTATCTGGGTAGCTTAAAAGATTTATCAGCTTAAAAAGAAAACAGCTTTTTAAAAAAAGCGAGAGCGTGTGCATTTGCCTGCAGAAGGACACAAGCGTCCCGCGAGACGAGCTGATGTTTCTGTCTTCACCTCTTTTGAGGATGACGCAGGCTTTCTCAAGCACACATTCATTCACGGATTCATTTCATTCTCTTCTCTGAGTAAATCACACAGAAAATATGTCCAGGCCACATTTCTTCAGTGAAGATTCTTATTAGTTTTTTATTGCTATAATAAAATATTAAACTAATGTCTGTACATTATTGTTCAGAAGTTTTGGGGTCTGTCAGATTTTTTAAACGTGTTTGAAAGAAGTCTCTTCTGCTCACCAAGGCTGCATTTATTTGAAAGGTAAAAACAGTAATATTGTGAAATATTATTCCAATTTGAAATAGCAGTTTTGAATATATTGTAACTGTGATTTATTCCTGTGATCAAAGCTGAATTTTCAACATCATTACTCCAGTCTTCAGTGTCACATGATCCTTCAGAAATCACTCTAATATGATTTGATGCTCAAGAAACATTTATTATTATTATTATTGTCAATGTTGAAAACCGTTGCAGTGCTGATTAATATTTTGTGGAAACTTTGATAAAATTTTATTTTCAGGATTCCTTGATGGTTCTATTAAATTCCAGCATTTAAATACAAATATATTATAACTTTTATAACTATTTTATAAATGTCTTAACTGTCATTTTTGATCAACTGAATGCATCCTTGCTGAATTAAAGTATATATATATATTTTTTATTATCTTACAGGTCGCAAACTTTTGATTGCATATATTTTTCTAACTGCATATCCTGTGCATTTATTTATTCATTTATTTATTACAAATTTTTCAAGACTTTTAAATATGTAAAAATCTGAATTGGATTGGGATTGCCGTGTATCACAGTAATAAGAGTTTGAGGGAAATATGATTTTAACTTGGTATTTAATTGTCATAAAAATGTCACAATAAAAAAAAAAACTCTTAATGGCCGTTAAAATAGGCTTCATATTCTTCATGTCAGACATTTCTTCTTCTTCCTTCTCATTCTGGGGTGAAATATGAGCTGGACATCTTCTTGACAGCTGTCTGGAGATTCTCCTCGTGCAGAGGGTCAGTGCCGTCTCTCTAAATACCTGTCTGTCTCCTGTCTTTCTGCTCGTTTCTCTCTTCTTCTCTTTCTTTCAGTCACCGTCTGTTTGTTTCCTTGTCTTTCGTCCTTCTCTCTCTCTCTCTCTCTGGTGTTTATCTCTTGCTGAGTGTCTGTCTCTCTGAGTCTGTCTTTCTTTCTTTTTTCTTTCTTTCTCTTGCTGAGTGTCTGTCTCTCTGAGTCTTTCTTTCTTTATTTCTTTTCTTTTTTTACGTGTGTGTGTGTGTGTGTCACTTTGTGAATGTTTAGATTTCTTCAGCATTGATTTGACACAGACTAATACTGAATCGCACACCTGACACACGCTAGTTTGGGAACGCATCTGTCCCCAAAAGGGAGATCCTCAAACTATTCATAGCTGACGTGATTGTTATTTAAATTAACATAATGCAAAATAAACAAGTTAAATGAGTAGTTAACCCTTATTTTGATCATAATTGAATCTTCCTCGTGTCATTCCAAACCACGAAGCACTAAAGAGGATATTTAGATTTTTTTTTTTTTTTCCATACATTTAAAGTCAATGGGGTCCAATGTTTAAACATTCTTCAAAATACCTTCTTCTGTGTTTCACAGACGAAACAATGTCATGAAGGCTTGGAAACACATATGTGGATAATGAGCATTTACAGTTAGACAAAACACCCTGCACAATGATTTTTCAAAGGTCAAGAGATTATTGGAGTATGTTTTACAAGAAAATAATATATTCCAGTCTTTCTACTTCAAAAATTCCACGTTGAATTAATTGACTTTGTAATGATTTGACCATTTCTGATTGAAAAATCTTTCAAAGTAAATCATACCCCATACATGCACACATACACATTTAAAAGCATTACACACACATATTTAAATACACACACACACATCCCTTCATCAGAGGTCTCTGTAACAGATGGGTATTAGATACCTGTTGTTGCATAACACACACACACACACACACACACACACACACACACACACACACACACACACACACACACACACACACACACACACACACACACACACACACAGATCCCATTGAAACCACAGAGCATGTGTTATTGTGTTTACAATAACTTGCTCAGTATTATTAATGATGATTAATTACACACACACACACATCATGTGAGATTTAATACTGCGGTGGCATTGCGTTTGAAAGATTGCAACACTACATTATTTTGATGAACACCATGGTACTGAATGTTTACCATATTGATTTACTATGGTGCACACATGGCACTCCACAGAGAATACCACAGCATTACCATGGTACAAGTCATAGAAAAACATAGTATCGTGATACTTTTTTGGTATGACCGTGGTACAGGTTTAAAAGTACCATGTTAGTACCAAGGTTCTTTTAATACATTTTTTGTTGATGAAATGAATGCAAAAGCACTTCCCACTGATGAGTTCAATTAGTAACAAATTGAATTACATATTTTAGGTGCAGTGTTGTAATATTTCATTAGATGCTTTACTCTGGTACTGACCTTCATCACAAGAGTGTTGTGTAGGTGAACGGACTGTTCTTCAGATCTTCATCTCTCTCTCGTTCACTCGTTCTGTCTCTCCTATATTCCTGTGTGAGATCACACTCCTCCGTGTTCTTCTTTCTTATATCCGTCTGTGTGATTTTCTCTTGTCTGTGTTTATGATCTGTCTCTCTCTCTCTCACGAGCACATCTGTCTCTCCTTCCATCTACTGGTGAACTGAGCGTCTCGTATCTCCTCCCTCTCTCCCTCGCTCTCTCTTTCTCTTTCTCTCTCTCTCTCTCTCTCTCTCTCTCTCTCTCTCTCTCTGTGTGTGTGTGTATGTGTGTATTAATCCCGCTGTGTGTCCTGGTTTCTCCCTCCTGCTCGGTCACATTAGTTGCTGATAGACACACACACACACACACACACACACACACACACACACACACACACACACACACACACACACACACACACACACACACACACACACACACACACACACACACACACACACACACACACACACGTGTACAGATGCGTTCAAGGTATAGAGAGAAAAAAAGTGTTTGCAGTGCCGAATGTGTGTGTGTTTTGTGTATGTGTGTGTGTCAGTGCCTTAAATAATATAAAAAGTCTTGTCTGAGGTTAAAAAAACATACAGCAGCCCCCAAAAATGATTGATTATTATTAATATGTCATTGCATTAGATAGCAAGTGTTATTTACTGTAAAGAAAGATGCACAGACAAACTTAAAAATCTGAACTTTTGACCAAAAGAAGTTGCAAAAATAATGATTGTTTCCAAACATGTTTCTAAGACACTGATCTCACCTGTCATTGGTCAGTTAAACAGATAGTCCCGCCCCCAACTCACTCCATTGGTTAAACACCGTTGCTCAAACAAGTCACCTTTATTTATATAGCGCTTTTTACAATACAGATTGTATCAAAGCAGCTTCACAGTGATAACATGAAAAAATAATACAACAAAGTTTGTTTCTAGAGGAAAATTGCGTCATCGTCCATCTTAAGGCAGATCAATAATATTGTTAAATGTCTCCAAGGCAGTGGC
>NC_136887.1:33241285-33243785 GCF_949152265.1 Phoxinus phoxinus | reverse complement strand
TGTTGCTTTTACAGCTACAAAGCCTGAGTAGTGCCTGAGATTATCATTGCCACACTTTGTGTTTTTTGTTCAAGCGAGACGTCGCAAATAAAATAGAAACCGTTTCTAAAATAGAGTCGACGCCGTCGCGGCTGGTTAGGACAAACACTCTGATTAACATGGAAAAGAAGCATTTTATCGCGCGTCGCGTGTAGTGAGGACACGGTGCAAGACTCAGGAGACGTTTCTCCAATCTTCTGTCATCTAATGTTGGTGAGTCCGTGTGAATCGTGTCCTCAGTTTGCTGTTCTTCTTCTTCTTCAAGCTTCAACATGTGTGTGTTCAGAGATGCTCTTCTGCAGACCTCGACTGACACGAGAGCTTATTTGAGTCACTGTTGCCTTTATCAGCTGAACCAGTCTGGCCATTCTCCTCTGACCTCTGACCTCAACCAGGCATTTTCACACACAGAGCTGCCGTTCACTGGATATTTTCTCTTTTTCGGATCATTCTCTGTAAACCCTAGAGACGCTTGTGTGTGAAAATCCCACTAGATCAGCAGTTTCTGAAATACACACACCAGCAACAATCACGCCACGTTCAAAGTCTCTTAAATCCCCGTTCTGATGCTCAGCTTGACTCAGCGGATCCTCCTGATCATCTCTACATGCCTGAATGCAATGAGTTGCTGTCATGTGATTGTATATGATATGTATTCATTGATTATATGCATTATAAAGTGTTTTTGGTCTCTCTGCTGCAAAGCTGCAACATGGACCAGACTTAATATTGATAGTCTATCTGGTTTTTGACTTGGATCAGGGTTTAAAGGATAATTCCGGTATTTAACACCTTGAGTCTATATTGTAGTTTGTTTTGGATGAACAAGAGTGGTGGACAACATTTTTTTGACAATGGTTCCTCTCTCGAGGTTTTGACTATAATAGAATTGGCCATGGACCCATTTAACATTGGAGTCAATGGGCATGTCCGAAAATGTCATTAAAACAGCCAATAATGTTCGTTTACAAAACTGTGCAACTCACCGAGTGATTAGTGGTGTTCGTTGATGTTCCAGAAACAAAAAGTGTTGCGAAATACAGTTTCTGTCATGTTTTATTCGTCATTTTGTAAAATCCCATTGTTGAAAAAATAGTTCCACTATAGCAAAATAAACGGATTGGAATCATATATTGCAACGATATATTGTTTATAATCATCAACGAACACCACTAACCACTCGGTGAGTTTAACAGTTTTGTAAACGAACATTATTGGCTGTTTTAATGACATTTTCGGACATGACCATTGACTCCAATGTTAAATGGGTCCATGGCCAATTCTATTATAGTCAAAACCTCGAGAGAGGAACCATTGTCAAAAAAATGTTGTCCACCACTCTTGTTCATCCAAAACAAACTACAATATAGACTCAAGGTGTTAAATACCGGAATTATCCTTTAATGTTTAATGATTTTGGCCGGTTCCAGATGAAAGATGACCAATCGTGTATTTCTGTGGTCGTGGCTCTTAAACGGTGATCCTCGTTCAGGTTCAAAGATGGCCGTTGTCACGGTCTTGCTACCAAAGATAGCCTATGATTATTATCTGCCATAATTCAGGATGATCATCTCAGTGTGTTTGCTGCTACGACCATCTAGTGACTAGCCAATAAAAATGCATCATGAAATGGCGTATCAATCAAAACTTTAAACTAATCACCTCAAGCTCCATTTGCAAGTCGTCCTCTTGTTCCTCGCCATGACTATCCATATTCTCCTCTTGCACTGTTTTTTTTTCAACCACACACAAAAAAAACACACTTTGTTTGCACTATTATGCACATGCGTATGATGTTTTATTCTTCTATACTAATACCTGTAGCTGATCATCATACAGTCTACACACTGTACACGTCTTACCCGAGTTTATCAGATCCATGTCGTACAGTGTGATTTGTAATGATCTAATAGGATTGCTGAAATCGCAGTGCGTTAGGCTCTCTGGGTTTCAGTGAATGTGATGTGTGTGTTGTGCATTAGTGAGCAGAGCTGATGTGTGTGTGTTTTATTGTCATTCTCTCTTTGTTTTTCACACTGCAGACAGAAAGCAGTGAGACGTATAACACTTACAACAGAAATCTCACCAGACACACACACACACACACACACGCGCGCGCGGTTTAAAGGAACAGAGGTGTGTGTGATCAGCATATTTCCAGCATATGACGGGTCTCAGAGCTCTTTAAACAGCGTATGGGAACATCACTTGAGTCTGTCTCAGCACAATCGTTTGAAACTCTTCTCTTTAGACTTTAAAGGGATAGTTCACTTTAAAATGAAAATTCTGTCATCATTTACTCACCCTCAAGTTGTTTCAAACCTGTATTAATTTAGTTTTTCTGCTGAACACAAAGAAAGATATTTTGAAGAATGTCAGAAACCAAACAGTAGTCTGTACCCATTGACTTCCATAGTATTTTTTTTTCCTACTATGGAAGTCAATGGGTACAGACTACTGT
>NC_136887.1:33231285-33233785 GCF_949152265.1 Phoxinus phoxinus | reverse complement strand
GCAATAAAGCTGTTGGTCACAATGTAAGCAAAAAACACAAGCAACATGCATACACATGCATGCATACACATTCATGCATACATATGCATACACATATACAATACATATGAAAAGTGAGTAGTCACAGGAAAGAACAATGTTAGAAAATCACAGAAAAGGTCTATAATCTATCTCCTTATTTAATCCTGGATAGTCCATTGCTTTGAAACTCCATATCCAAAAGGTTTCACGTTGCAATAACTGTTTTAAAATATCACCTCCACGTATTGATTTTTTAATAATTTCAATGCCCTGAATTTTCAAAGATGAAGGGTCACTATGGTGTATTTCTTTATAGTGTTTGGCCATAGGGTAATCTTCGTTGTTGACTCTAATTGAGTATTTGTGTTCATAAAACCGCTCTTTTAGTTTTCTTTTAGTTCTGCCTACATAGAAACACCCACATGGGCATTGTAGGCGATAGACTACATATTCAGAGTTACAGTTAATGAAACCATTAGTCTTAAATTCTCTCTGCGTTCCCAGATCACAAAAAATCTTACTTTGATATTTGCTGTCACTGTGTGTTTGCTTCTATCTGTGTGTCTTTGTCATTATAAGATAAGTTTTTTTATCTGCTTCACTGTGCCCTGAAGAAGGCCCCATGCCCCTACGCGTGGGCATTTTAAATTTGTCCATTTAGGACATGTCATTTGTACAATAAATACATTTTAATTAAGGAGTGCCTCGGCTATCAGAGATTTCTTTTCTCTACATTTGTTACAGTATTTATTCATCTTTGTTAATGCTATTTCATAAAAAGACAGCTGTTCATTGTTAGTTCACAGTGCATTAACTAATGTTAACAAATACAACCTTTGATTTTAATAATGTATCAGTAAATATTGAAATTCATATTAACTAAGATTAATAAATGCTGAAGAAGTATTGTTCGTTCTTAGTTTGTTAACCAATGTAATTAACTAATGTTAACTAATGAACCTTATTGTAAAGTGTTTCCTAACTATTCCAGAATAAACACTGGAGGTTTAAAAGCAGATCCAGCCCATAATGAACAGTGATGAAATTAGCAAAGACTAAAACAATTAAAATTGAAATAAAGCTGTAATAAAATTAAATATGAATATTGGATGAATAACTTAAAATGCTTTAAATTTGATTATAATTCTTGCCTTGGCAACGAACTGAAATAAAATAAGGGTATTTCAGAATATTAATAACGGTTATAATAACATAAAGGAAAGCCTTTTCCAGTGTGTGTGTTTAATTATTGGTGTTTTGCTCAGGAAAGCAACACTTGTTCTGTTAAATAAACACCTGATGCTATTAAACTATTAAATGATCAGACAATTTTCACCTGGCGGACGATAAACAGGTGAAAAATCTCACAGGGTTTCCATATTTGCATAATTTGTTAATATCTCATTAAAATTGCCAGATGGAAACATCAAGATGCAAATACAAGTTCTAAAATCTGTTTATTTTGACCAAACACATGTCGAGATGCACATCAAAAATGTCATGTGATTGAATAATTCACTCATGAACCTCATTTGTAGCACGGTTTATTCCCCAGTGTATACAACTGTAATTTCCTTTTCTATTTTGTGCCAGTTTTCACAGTTTAGTTTCCCTGAACACATGGGATGGAAACGTTGCTTTATTTATAAATTGTTTTCGTGTTAAACGACCAACAACAACATCAAAAATCAGACAAACTAATAAACTTGTGTCTAATGTCACCATTTTGAATTGCAAATAGCCATACGATTAATAATTAATTCCTCCCGGTTAGTGACATCACCAACCCTAAAATTTGCATAAACCCCGCCCCCTGAACACGATTTATAGATTATCATGACAGAATATGCTAATCAATGACTAGAAGATAACTATACATAAACTACATAAATTCATCAACTAACCATTCAGAAATGTCCTGTTCTTCTACATGTTGTCACTTCTTCTTGAGTCTCTCCATCATTGTCTGACTCCGGTTTGAACATAAAAGGCTAAAAGTTTTTGAAATGTTCAGTGTGTGTGTGTGTGTGTGTGAGGTAAAAGGGCACAAGCTGTTGAAGCTCCGCCTCCTGTGCCGGGAGCAGCAGCTCATTTGCATTTAAAGGGACAGACACAAAACGGTGTATTTTTGCTCACCCTCAAAAAAGTGACAATTTTAACATGATATGTAAAAATATCTGTGGGGTATTTTCAGCTAAAACTTCACACACACTCTGGGGACATCAGAGACTTATTCTACATCTTGTGAAAAGGGCATTATACCACCGCTTTAATAAACTTACACTCTTTTAGAAAAAAAGGTACAAAGCTGTCACTGGGGCAGTACCCTAAAGCTACATGTACCTTATTCACCCCTAAACTAGTACCTTAAGTGAACATACTAGTAGCCTACCTCTTAGCTTTTGTACCTTTGGGTCCTGCCCCAGTGACAGCTTTATACCTTTTTGTCTGAGAGTGTGTTTACCTAGCGTTCATACTG
>NC_136887.1:33218785-33226285 GCF_949152265.1 Phoxinus phoxinus | reverse complement strand
CTCTCTCTCTCTCTCTCTCTCTCTCTCTCTCTCTCTCTCTCTCTCTCTCTCTCTCTCTCTCTCTCTCTCTCTCTCTCTCTCTCTCTCTCTCTCTCTCTCTTCTCTCTCTCTCTCTCTCTCTCTCTCTCTCTCTCTCTCTCTCTCTCTCTCTCTCTCTCTCATACATTTATATGATGTTTAATATTCTTTTATTACACACACTCTGTCCTCCCGTTAGAAACCACTTCAGTTCGACCTCTCGCTTTATTTCCTGTCACACAAACCTCAATCAAACTAAAGATGAAAGGGTTCTACATATATCCCTAGGGTTGTGCCAAAAAGGTTAGAAATGTCTTTACTGTCATGTTTAACGGGTGTTTTTCTAGTGATAAAGTATGTTTACGAGCTGCTTAATTCATAAAATGTAATTTAAATTGAAACAAAATTAATGAATTAAAACTAAACCTGAACCCCTGAAAGGTTCTAAATACGAAGCGTCTGACGGAATCCTTTAAAGTTCTATTTAGAACCTTTTCTTCTAAGAGTGAGATTGGCAGCGGCAGTTAATAATCGACATGCACATTTTAATATTGATCTGACTTGAGCTGAATAATTACACTGTTGTTTTTTATGTGTGAATGTGAATTAGGGCGCTATCTTACACCCGGCGCAAGTGTGTTTTGCTAGTCTCAGCCCGACACAGTTATCATTTTCACGTCCTGCGCCACGTTGTTTAACACCCCATTTGTGAGCCCATGGGCTGCTGGTCTGAAAACCACGTTGCTACACGTTGCTATTTTGAGGAACAGAAATAAACTGCGCCATTATTATAATAATTTTTTTTAAAGAGTGCGTTAGTAATGTGCGCCTATAGGCGGGTCCACAACGCGCGTACACTGCTTATTACACACACACTCTGCTTATTACACACACACACACACACACACACACACACACACACACACACACACACACACACACACACACACACACACACACACTCACTCTGCTTATTACACACACACACACACACACACACACTCTGCTTATTACACACACACTCTGCTTATTACACACACACGCGCACACACACTCACACACTCACACACACACACACACACACAGCTTTAACCTCGCGCACGAGCAGATCCGCTTGCGCTCTGGAGACGCGTTCGTCTCTCCACTATCAAATTCCTCCATGTAAATAGCGACACGGCGCGAGCGCAACTGGCATTAAAAGGGAATGTGAGATGAGACTCTGATTGGTTTAACACACGTAAATCCCAAAACACACCCATTACTCATTAAGACAATAGAGACAAAACACACCCATTACTCATTAAGAGAATAGAGACAAAACACACCCATTACTCATTAAGAGAATAGGCACGACCCTTTTAGAGCATGCGCTGGGAGCGCCGACCATTTTCCCCGTCGTTAAACTAGCAAAAGTGGATTTGGACACGACTCAAGTGAACTTGCGCTTTAGACCATGCGCTTAGATCATTAAAATAGAGCCTTAGTATCATATTTGATGAAGATTGCGTCATTAATTCTGTTATTTTCTAGTTTCTCTCTGTATTGAATAACTGTGAGTTGACTTGACGTTGTGGTGTGTCTGCAGTGGTCAGAGGAACAGTGTGCTCTTCAACTGGACTATCAGACGCCTCAGTCCCAGCGCCAGCTCAAAGAAACACTCTACGACACCATCATCAGCTACTTCGACAAGGGCAAGGTCAGCAGATACACACACACACTGGATAATATTGAATAAATGTGACTTTTCAGGACTGGATGTTGAAGTCTGACGTTCTGAAAGTTGACGTGTGTAAATCTGATTTGTGTGTGTCAGATGTGGGAGGAGGCCATCACTCTGTGTAAGGAGTTGGCGGATCAGTACGAGATGGAGGTCTTCGATTACGAGCTTCTCGGACAGAAACTGGTAACACACACTAAACTTTCCATGTTTGAGTCGTCAGGCGGACTTGGTGTTTTAGCATTAAAAGCTTTTTAGCATTTGGGGCTCTATCTTGCACCCAGCGCACATGACTTTGTACACCGACGCATGCATCATGCCTATTCTGCACCCGTGCACAGCGGACTTTTCCCTCCACAGACGCACGTCGGTAAATTAGGGAATGAACTTGCGCTCGCGGGGGGCGGTTCAGTGAAAAGAGGAGTGTGTTCCGGCACAAACGCTCCCTGGTGATATTCTGCAGTTTCAAAAAACAGTTCCGCCACAGACCAGGAAAACCCTAGTCTAAAGTCAGTGGCGCCGCGCGTTAGTCAGATGCTATTTTAAGGGCGCATGCTTGGCCATTATGTAGCGAGTGCACAACACACACACTTTCGCTTCTCTCATCTACACAGACGCAGCAGTTCATATTTTTGCAAACCATACATAATTACAAGGAAAAATATTACCACACGAGGGAAATCATTGAAGATGTGAAAAAATAGGCATAAATCTAGCCAAATTATTCAGGCTAGTTGTAGTAATGACGGATCAAACCTGTTTGATCAATAGTGGCGAGAGACATCGGTATATAAGTACACATGACAAAGTGGGTTGTCCGTCAAGAACCAGGAAACACAATCCTGAAGACTGTAAGATCCCCGTTACCATCATGCAAGTTGCGTGCGCTGGCAAACCCGCCGTTATAATAGTAATCCGCCGTGGAACAAGCGCGCCGGCTCTTAAAGGGAATGTGAGATGACACTCTGATTGGTTTATTTCACTTTACGCCCAAACCACACCTATGAGTAATGAAGCGACTTCAGACCAACACATTTGCGTCGGGCGCGAGTCATTTATCCCGCCGGTGTAATAGCAACAGAGATCCGCCCACAAAGTCACTTGCGTTTCATATCGTTAAAATAGGGCCTTTCTCTCTTTATTAATTTCATTAATGAATTCCTTTTTCAGAATCAGCAAGCCAAGTTTTACGAGAACATTATGAAGATCCTGCGGCCCAAGCCGGACTACTTCGCTGTGGGATATTACGGATGCGGATTCCCTCAGTTCCTCAGGGTCAGTGTGTGTTTATCATCTGTGCTAACAGACGTGTAGTGTAGTCTAGACTTTGATGTGTTTGTTTTATTGTATTTAATGTGATCAGAATAAGGTTTTCATTCACCGTGGGAAGGAGTACGAGCGCAGGGAAGATTTCCAGAGTCATTTGATGAGTCAGTTTCCCAGCGCTGTGAGACTCAACATCACCACCATGCCTGGAGACGACATCAAAAACTCAAACATGCAGTGTATCCTTTACATGTACTCTGGGCATATGTATATGCTTTTTATATATGTATACATTTTTATTGATTCTTTTGTATTTATTATATTATCGCTTTTATATTATTTTTCAGCCCCTATATCTTTACTCTTTTTTTTCATTATCATTAACTTTTTTATCTTTAGTTTTTATTGAAATTTTGCACTTAATATTATATTAATTATATTACATCACTTATATTAATATTCATGATTTCAGCCCTTATATCTTAACTCTTTTTTCATTATCATTAACTTTTTTATTTTATATTTAGTTTTTATAGATTTTTGGCACTTTATATTATATATTATATATTTTTGTATCGCTTTTATATTACTTATATTAATATAATAATTCAACCTTTATATCTTAACTTTTTTTATTATCATTTACTTTTTTATTATATCTTTAGTTGTATTAGATTTTTTGCTCTTTATATTAAATTATAGTACATCATTATATTATAAATTTGATATTATATTATTTGTTGTCGCTTTTATGTTACTTAAATTAATATAAGACTTCAGCCCTTATATCTTAACTCTTTTTTCACTATCATTAACTTTTTTATTTTATATTTAGTTTTATTAGATTTTTTGCTCTTTATATTTAATTATATTACATTATATTATATTATCAATTTTATATTATATCAATTTGCATTGCTTTTATGTTACTTATATTAATATAAGACTTCATCCCTTTTTTCATTATCATTAACTTTATTATTTTGTTTAATTTTAGATTTTTTTGTACTTTATATTAAATTATATTATATTATTATACCACTTTTATATTACTTTAGAAAAATTAGAACATGGTTCATTTATTTCAGTAATTCAACTTAAAAGGTGAAACTAATATATTATATAGACTCATTACATGCAAAGTGAGATATTTCAAACCTTTATTTGTTATAATTTTGATGATTATGGCTTACAGATTATGAAAACCCCAAATTCAAAACTAGAATATTGTAAAAAGGTTTTCATAAGCTGTACGCCATAATCATCAAAATTATAACAAATTAAGGCTTGAAATATCTCACTTTGCATGTAATGAGTCTATATAATATATTAGTTTCACCTTTTAAGTTGAAATACTGAAATAAATGAACTTTTGCATCATATTCTAATTTTTCCAGTTTCACCTGTATATTAATATAAGAATTTCGCCCTTTTTACACCAGTAAAGACATATGTTTACATATAAATGGTCAGTGTGTTGTTCTTATCCGGCGTGGTTCAGATATCCAGTGTTTTACTGTCCAGCCGGTTCTGGAGATCCCGCCACGTCTGAAGAACAAACCCGTCCCTGATCAGATCATCAAGTCAGTCTCATCATCTCTCTGAACAATCACAACTATTAAACTATTATCCTTCATCTGTGCGGTGAACTTCCTCCTCATGTCTTCTGTCTCTCTCTCTGATGATCCTGTAGTTTCTACAAGTCCAACTACGTCCAGCGGTTCCAGTATTCCAGACCCGTGAGGAAAGGCAAAGTGGATCCGGATAATGAGTTTGTTGTGAGTCCTGACGTATTCAAACACACGTGTGCATGAGGATCTCTATTGTTCATGAAGATAATTATACTTATTACACCCTAATGATGCATTTTCACTGTCTGCCACTTTCAGATGCACATTAATGCATTTACACATTTCATTTCAAAAGTTCAAATGTTCAACATAATGATCATTTCTGACTCTTTTTACTTTCAAATAGAGCAAGCACTTAGATGAAAGTCATATTAATAATTCTCACTTCATGCACACAGTTTTATTTGTAATACATCACATCCACTCAGATGCAAAGCTCAATAATTGTTGCCAGATCTCTCTAAAAAGACAAGTAATGTGGTCTGATAAAATAAGACCCCATTTTTGTGGTTTTTGGCATGTTAACGGATTTATTTCAGCATAAACTTAAATAAAACGCATGAAACGTGGCTAAATTGCACCTGGCAAGGAAAATCTAATTTCACATATTAATAATAACAATATTTCACATATATAAATGGCTAAAATCATTGAATAAATCTCTCCAGTGTTATTTTAGTATTATTAAAAACTAGTATAGTATTTATCAGACTATCTTTTATTTTTGTATTTCCAGTTTTCATATTAATTAGATTTTTTGTAAGTTTATGTGCTTGTCATTTTTATGATTTCCCCCCCAAATATTTATATTTAGCTTAATTTTTTTTTTTCAGTTTTAGTTTGTCATGTTAGTACTTCAACTCCCCCCCCCCCCCCCCCAGTTTGTTGCCAAAACAACATTTCTGATGTTTTTAATCTATTTTATATTGCATTTTATTTCAGCTTTATTTAAATTAACGAAAGTGATTTTTAATAATTTTAGCTTTAGTTAACAATAACAACAGTAAATCTTGCATATACGCTCACACATCTACACGGAAGGAAAACAGCGCAGCATTTATGCATCCTTGAGGTGGTGAAGGAGCTGAACGACAGAAATGAGACCGTCTATGGTGGTTAATGATGTCAGTGTGCAGTCTGAACAGCAGATGGAGATGTTTGATCACTTCTGTTAGTGATGATCACTCACACGTTACTTTACTATGAAGCCAAACACCAGCAAGGAATAAACCCCAAAAACAAGCACACTGAACACAAGTCTCAACTGGAAAGTTTTCTGGTCGTTGGACACACACACACACACACACACACACACACACACACACACACATACGCTGGCTCATTTAGTCTGTCTTCTGTCTCTGTAAACTACTCAAACTTTTTTGTTTATATGGTTTATAATGGACTTTTATCAGACACACCTACTGTACAAATGATTCCAGTGTGCAAGGCACTATATTTCATATTTATATATATATATTTCTATATTATTTTATTATTGTTAGTTTAAATTTGACATTCTCTGTCTGTTGTCTGTTGTCTTCAGTCGATGTGGATCGAGCGCACCACATTCATCACGGCGTATAAACTCCCAGGAATCCTGCGCTGGTTCGAGGCCATCAGCATGACCCACGTGAGTGTCCATCCCTGTCAATCAAACTCTGGCTGATATACTAGCGTGCTGCATACTTCACGCTGTACACTGCACTGCCTACTTCATAATAGTATGCAAAGCAGCAGTGTTGGGAAAGTCACTCGCTAATTACCTCTTCAACTGCACTAATTACTCTCTCTAAGAAGCATTGGGTTACTTATTACTGACTACTCTCTAAATCCCATATCAACCTCGAGCAGTTAAACAACACAATTAACATTAATGTATTTTAATATTAAAAACTGAAACTTCTCTTTTCAAATATATAATATAAAATTGCATTATTCCTGAACTGACCAAATCATTTAAAGGGAGAAGGTTACATTATAAATACATTATTAATCCACTATTGTTATATAGAGAATTGTTCTATATTCTATACCAAATTTAATGCAATTACATCTGAAGTAACTGCAATTAAATACAGAAAAATTAAGAGTAATTAATTATGTAGTAACGCATAACACCCGACACTGCAAGATAGCATGCCGTATACAACAATAAACATAAAACTGTAGTATGCTACATTGTCACATGACCTCACTATATATGTAATTATTTTTAATGCATTGATTGGGTTTCATCTCAGAAATATATATATATATATATATATTTTTTTTTTGCAAGTCTGATCTCATAATAATCAAGAAAGAGTTAAAATTTGCATTTACTATAATATAAATTCAAATGTCAAGTTAAATGCCTTACATTTTCGGATATGATATTCTGTACAGTGTGCTTTATTTATTTTATGCATACAGAAATTGTGTATAATATGCACAGATTTTGTACTGTAAAAAAAAAACATCAGTTGTTTGTCAAGTCAAATGTATTTGTACACTATATATATATACATTGTTTCAAAGCAGCTTTACAGAAAATCATGATGTTAATGTTTATAGTATCTTAATATCTTCATGCTTTATTGTTGCATTTAGCAGATATATATTTAATATTTTTTTTTTTAGTCAAGTCGAGTCACCTTTATTTATGCAGCGCTTTTTACAATACAGATTATATCAAAGCAGCTTCACAGAGATAACATGAAAATAATACAACAATTATTGTATGCCAGTTCAAACATACCCAAAGACTTCCTCTATAATAATAATCATGTAAGGGTTATTGCCCGACGAGGTGTCCACTGTCAGGTATTAATGGACGACGGTGAGGCTGACAATGCACACCTCGAAGGGCATTAAGCCGCTTATAAC
>NC_136887.1:33138785-33211285 GCF_949152265.1 Phoxinus phoxinus | reverse complement strand
CCTCTTCTGACCCGTCTCATGATGCGTCCGCTCATCGGTTCTGAGTCATTTATCTCCAGATATTCTTTACATTTTTGCTTCTGTTTTAACTGTGAAGCCAGATGCTTCATAAAGCTGATGAAGTCACTGCGGGTTTCCTCCTGTCCGTCTTAAACTGTCATAAAAATCAGCTCTGATTTCATTGAATGTGTTTGAAACAAACTTTAATGAAATGAAGTCATGATTTGTGCCTTATATTGAACATATAAATGTGTCTTAAAAGTTCTGCTGTGCTGTCAGAAATAAACTTATCCTGGAATCATATCCTGAATATATTTCATTATTAATATGGGCAATATTGGTCACATGTTTTAATATAAGAACGGTAATGTTTAATAAAAGGTAAAGCAGAAAGCTTCTATTTTACACATTTTATTACATACTGATAATCATATATATATACAGCACATTATATCGCATTGCAGTTTCCCATATTTCTTCAAAATAGAAACTTAAAAAGAAAAAAAAAATATAAAGCCAAAATCATATTTTAATGTTAAAAGAATCACCAGCATCACTGGTTTTGTAACCCAAATGATGAAGCAGATCGGAATAATGTGGGAGATTTGAAAGGAATGCAGGTTACCATACATTCATATATTTACTTTGAACATTTATAAGCTGGAAATGCAAACGATAAAACCTGTTCTTGCTAAATTTACTGATTTGTAAAAAAGAAATGCATGCATTTATTATACCTTTTGAGGTCCCATTGAGATTCAAAATCTCTTTTACAAGAGAGACCTGGCCAAGGTAACAGCCAAATCACAACAAATGCTTACATAACAAACACCAAATTACATTTTCACGATAAAAGAAGTACAAAATGTTAAAAAAATAAAAACACAATGAGGCTCAAGAAAAACAAGAACATGTCTCCTTCACAACACTCTTTACAGTAGTTTTAAATTCATTTATGGACATAAGGGTTTCTAACTTTAGCTCTTTTTGTAGATTATTCCACCCCCAAGGTGCTAGATAAGAAAAAGCAGTTTTTCCCAATTCGGTTGTAACTCGTGGCACATTAAACAGCAACCACTTTGAGGAGCGTAGCTGATAGGTACCAGAGCAAACAGAAAGGAGGTTACAGAGGTACAGTGGAAATTTGCCAAGTATAGCTTTATAGATAAAGATATACCAGTGCTGTTGTCAACGAATTTTAAGTGATGTCCAACCAACTAAATCATAAAGAATGCAGTGATGGGTAAGGGACTTTGAATTTGTTATGAATCGTAGTGATGCATGGTAAACTGAATCAACATGACGCAGGATGGAAAATGCAGCATGCATGTACAATGTATCACCATAATCAATTACAGGCAGAAAAGTAGCTTCCACAAGTTTCTTCTTAGCACTAAAAGTAAAGCAAGATTTGTTTCTGTAATAGAAGCCGAGCTTGACTTTAAGTTTCTTAACTAAAGCAGTAACATGTTCATTGAAGGAAAGCTTATCATCTATCCATATCCCCAAGTACTTGTATGAAGACACTCTTTCAATTGATTTCCCATCTAATGACAAAATGCCACAATTGTCAGGTAGCTGTGCTCGAGCTTTTGAGAAGACCATAAACTTTTTTATTTATTCTTGTCTTGATTACGGCAATGCTTTGAATGTGTATGTTAGTCAGAACTCTTTATCTCATCTACAGCGAGTTCAACACTGCGCTTGGTATCAATTTCATTTTTGAAGCAAGCATAAAGTGCTTTGCATGGACAAGATCCTGGTTATGTTTCTGATCACTCTAAAAAATACTGGCTTGGTTTAACCCAATTTTGGGTCAAATATGAACAAACCCAAACGTTGGATCAAAAATGCAATTTAAAAATTTAACCTATCAAGTCCCAATGGCTGGGTTTGTCCATATTTGACCCAAACTTGGGTTAAAACAACCCAGCATTTTTTTAGAGTGTAGTTTCCATCCCACAATTGAACTTACAGTTTGAATGCGTATTGATGATGACAATGCAGAATTTAAACGACTCTTCTGTTTCCACTGAAACTGTTCATCAGGAGCTCAACAATATTCAATAGTCCATATTCACAGCCAAACCTTTGGTCACTCGTGCCTCTGCCAAACGTACTAACAGTGCAAATCTTGGGCTGTGGTCAATGTGAAACGTACATGTGAAACTGGAACAATGAGAGTATGGTGCAAAAGTTAATTTATGTCAGTAATTCAATTTAAAAGGTGAAACTAATATATTATATAGACTCATTACATGCAAAGTGAGATATTTCAAGCCTTTATTTGTTATAATTGTGATGATTATGGCTTACAGCTTATGAAAACCCCAAAATCAAAATTAGAATATTGTGAAAAGGTTTTCATAAGCTGTAAGCCATAATCATCATAATTATAACAAATAAAGGCTTGAAATATCTCACTTTGCATGTAATAAATCTATATAATATATTAGTTTCACCTTTTAAGTTGAATTACTGAAATAAATGAACTTTTGCACCATATTCTCATTTTTCGACTTTCACCTGTAAATGAATTGAGTAAAAGTAGCCACCTTTAAATACGCACTTAAAAGTACATATTTTCCAAAAAGTGACTTAAGTTACTGTGACAGAGGTCCTGGATCATCATTTCTGGTCCTGATCCTGAGCATCAATGAAGATGAAATGTTCTTGAAGCCTGAGATGAACCTCTGAAGCCCGTTTCCTTTCCTACAATCCTGAGGAGGATGATGATGAGGATGATCAGGAATGTTCCTACTCCACAAAATCACACTCAGCTGCTCAGACGAGATCTGGACATCTGAAGAAAACATCAGCTTTAGATCAGTCTTCATTCTTCAGTCTTGTTTCAGCTTTTTCAAGCCTGTTTTTTTACAGTGCTTCATACAAGACATGACTAAGTATTAATCATTATGGATTTATCCGTTTTCTTCTCTGTTAATTAAAACAATGTGAAAATATAAAAAAATGCAGTATGGTAGCTACAAACTACAGTTCTCTTGAACCACAAATAGCCATTCAGCCAGTGTCACACTTGTCATTATTTATCATTATAATGCAGTTTTCCTGTAAAGAAGAGGACATTTTACAGCACGAGTTGTTTAGGACACAGCACCAGTTTGAGTCAGACAACATCTGGAATCATAGTGTGAGCCGCTACTAACAATGAGCGAGGTGGACTTAAAACAAACTCCCAAAACATTCATGAAAGTGCGTATCTATACGACGAATGTTATTTCTCGAGCCATGTATAAGCCCAAAATAGTATTTGCGTGCAGATTTCGCGTGCACGCCCGTCAATACGCACGCACACTCCCACCCCTAAACACCTACGGGTTTTCAATGCGTATATGCACGCAAAACAAAAACACATTTTTGGCGTATAAATGGTACGAGAAATAACATTCGTGGTATAGTATAGATACGCACTTTCATGAGATCGTGTTGGATAATTTGATTGATTTTTCAAACGTAGGCTAGAGGAAGTGATGCTGAGTCACTCTCAACCTATCGCCATCACTCTATAAAACCTTTTTTAAAAAGTCGGTCTTCAGCCTACTTCACTTCAGCTTGTGATTCTTATTAAATGTGGTCATGTTTCAGGATTCTAGAAGTCTCTGAGAACCTGAAGCCTTGTATTTCTGGAGCACGGGTGTCCAAAGTCCGGCCCGCCGCAGCTCGTCTAAAACGCATTACATGTGACCCGCCATGGGCAAGGCAAGTTTATTTATATAGCACATTTCATACACTATGGTAATTCAACGTGCTTTAAATACGTGAATTAAAATAATCACAAAGTAAAAGCAAGGAAAAATTGATAGCCTATATGATACATAGATAGTACCATTCACAAATCATCACGTATCGTTTACAAATCATGCAGTTTCACAATGTCAACACAAGGAGACAGCACTACTGTCAACTCAAGCTACTGGCAAATGTGCATTTCCAAGAGACAAAACATGAAGACTAATTTTATTGGCTGAAAGCCCTGGAGAGGAGTGGCCTGCCCGGCAAGTACAAGGTTTGGGGCTACCAACACGGCATCCTTCCAAGGCTCCTGTGGCCATTGCTTGTGTATGAGGTCCCCTTGACAACAGTGGAGGCTTTGGAAAGGAAAATTAACAACTTCCTTAGGAGGTGGCTGTCTGTCCCCAAAAGCTTTTGCTCTATAGGGCTCTACAGCTCAGGGAGCAAATTGCAATTGCCAATTACATCAGTCGTGGAGGAATTTAAGACAGCCAAAGTTCGGTTGGCCATGATGTTGCGCGACAGTAATGATCAGGCTGTGCGACAGGCCAACATCGTAGTGAAGACGGGACGGAAGTGGAAGGCCAGTGGAGCTCTGAGGGAAGCGGAGGAACGCTTACAGCATGCAGACATCATGGGCACGGTGACCCAGGGGAGGCTGGGCCTGGGAGTCATCACCCGAGCAAGCTGGAAGGAGGCAAGGGCAAAGGACAGAAAAGGGATGGTGCAGAAGGAGATCCGGGCTGTGGAGGAAGAGAGTAGACAAGCCAGGGCAGTAGCCATGAAACAGCAAGGCAGCTGGACCCGGTGGGAAAGTGTCAGAGGAAGATCCCTCAGTTGGAAGGACATCTGGAATATGGAGGGGCACCGAATAAAGTTCCTCCTTAGCTCCGTGTATGATGTCCTGCCAACACCAACAAACCTACATAGATGGAGACTGACAGAGGATCCTTTCTGTGCACTGTGCAAGAGGCCGGCAAACCTGGAGCACATTCTGTCATCCTGTCGGGCAGGTCTGACTGAAGGGAGGTTCAGGTGGCGCCATGATCAGGTGCTGGCACAACTGGCCGATGGGCTAGAGAAGGAGAGGAAGCGGAAAAGAACCAAGGCCCAAGATAAAGGCCCCCGCTTCATTAGCTTCCTCAGGCCTGGGGAGAAGGCAGGCAAGGAGGACAGATGTTTAGGGATCCTTGGTACGGCAGAGGACTGGGAGATGAGAGTTGACCTCGGAAGGCAACTCAAGTTTCCAGAGGAGATTGCCGTAACCAGCCTCCGACCGGACATCGTGCTCTGGTCCCAGGCAACAAGACAGATGGCCCTAATAGAGCTGACAGTACCCTGGGAGGAAAGGATCGAGGAGGCACACGAACGCAAGCTAGGGAAGTATCAGTCCCTCATCTCTGAGAGCCAGCAGAGGGGTTGGAGAGCCTGGAATCTACCGGTGGAGGTGGGTTGCAGGGGGTTCCCGGGACAGTCACTTTGGAGAGCATTGGGGACGCTTGGGGTTAGAGGGGCAACCCGCAAGAACCTGGTGAACAATACAGCAAAGCAGGCAGAGACAGCATCCAGATGGCTGTGGTTGAAGAGGAGCGAGCGGTGGCTAAACCAGGCTGGCAGAGAGGGTGGGGGTCAGAGCTGAGTGGTAAAGTCCTGAATGACCGAGGGAGCAGTTCCAGGACGCTGGATCTGCTGTCAAGCCCCATTGAGGTGTCGTGGGCTAGTTGACGAAACACCGGTGAAGTGGGGTGCCCACTTGAAAACCCAGTGAAGTCAACAAGTCTGAACCATGCGGCTCTGCCCTCAGTTGAAGACGTCTGAGGGGAGCGACTTCTATGCTAGCCACCCACATAAGGAGCAGGACGTAACTCCCGCCAAGTGTGGTGGCTGCGATATACCCTATCGTTTAAAGACATATTGATATTTAAGTATCCAGCTTGGAGACTGACGGGTTCCTGATGGTTTCACATCTAAGTTTTCACATTTTCTTAAAGTCTTTTGCAGTTAAGTTTCTTCTCGTCCCAATGATCATTTCTTGTCCACTGGTCACACCTTAATTTTACAAAAATGTTTTATAGTATTGCATCCTTCTCATGGGCGTTCAATAATTTTTTAATTTTCAGTGTGAGTTAAATCTCTTTTTGGTCCATTTAAGAAAACCTGCTTTAATAATTATGCGCATTTTAATATAAGGCCTTTTTCACTTCCAGCCCTCGGATTATCGACTTGCAATAAATTATGCACAGTGATCTGATCGTCAGAAATACACTCATATGGACTGAATTCTAAAGATTTTAAAGTCAATTTAAAGTCAAAATTGTGATTGTAAAAGGTTTACCTGCGGGAGTGACAGTTGTCCGAATATCATTATCGACTATTTCTTCATAACGAAAGTTATATGGCAAATCAACTGATTGTCTATAGAAAAATAAAGAAATAATCTCAAGACATAACCATCTTTGTGCATTAACATAAATCATAGAATTTACACTTTCATTTAAAACTTACATTTTTACTATGATCCGGACAAGATTTACAATTAATGTTATTAAATGTGTGATTTAAAAAAGGTGTGAAATTAAATGTAACGATTCAAATCTGTCATTTGAAAGTAATAAAATCTTACATCGTCTTTCTCTCTTCTTCAGATGAACTTCGCTTTCTTTTAGGTGCTCGACCTGGAGGATTCTGAAGATAACGGGGATAATTTTAACAATTGGATATCAGATTAATCAGAATAAGGTTTGATTCATAAGGTTTATATGTTTTTTTCAGTCAAAGGATGTACAGATAATTTGTCAGTTCCATCCTCACAAATAAGAGATCAACAGTTCCTTATCTTATTCAAAACATAGTATTTGACTTATTAATAACATGTACATTGCAATCATTCAGATGTTATCTGACCAAATAATAGAAAATATGAAATTTTGAAAATCAATAGCATATGTTTTTTTTATTGTTGTTGTTGTTGTTGTTGTTGTTGTTGTTGTTGGAACTGAACAGGAAGGACACATGACCGTGAAGTTCACTGTTTCTGTAATGGAAACATGATCTCACCCGGATGACTCCTGAAACACACGGCTTCATTGCTTTAGGAAGAACAGAAAACCTGTGAGAATCAGAGATTAAACAGAGACAGGCTGAACATGAGTGACTGAGCGGGGCATGTTGTCACGCACAGTGGCACTTTTCATTAAATTGCAAATTAATTTAGCTACATTTTAACAGTTAAATGATTATAAAACTAAATGTCAAATAACGTATCGTGCCAATTAACTGATCACAGATAAACTCAGAATAATAAACTACATATTTATATTTTAGAGACTTTTCTACATATTCAAAACAGCGAATATATATATATAGTTATATATTACGGTGTACACAGACATTTTTTGTTTTTTTTAAAATACACATGTTCCTTTTCAATCTGTCACACGAACACATTGGAATCAATAAATTGTATAAAATTAAAACATATAAAAGCATGTGACATTTTGACCCAGTTTAACACACTATGAGAACAACTTTTTATTTATATCCAGAATAAATTACCCAGTATGATTGTGAATTTTACATTGTATTCACAAAAGCTATCCTTATTAGGAAAGTTTTCAAATTATTGGAAAAATATAATAATAAAAAAAAAAAAGTTTTTTAAATTTTACTTATTTGGACCGTTACTAAAATACAGACCCTATGACAATAACTCCCGCTTTCCAAGTGAGAATATTGCTTTTCATGAACTGGAAGATTTTGAGCTGTTTGACTTTTCATAACGTTGTTTCAGACGAGAGAGAAAATAAATCAAAAATACACTGGTAACACTACAATAAGGTCTCATTTGTTATCATTAGTTCATGCATTAACATATGAGCAATACTTTACAGCATTTATTAAACTGTTCATTGTAGTTCATAAAAATGTCAGTTCATATTAGTTCACAATTTAACAGATACTGATACTTTTGATGATGAGATTAACATTGAGATAATAATAAATGTTGTATTCTTCATTATTAGTTCATGTTAACTAATGTAAACAAATTAACCTTATTGTAAATAGTTACAAACATGAATCTTTCACATACCTGAAGAGACTTGTGATCGCAGTGAGAATCAAACGTGCAAATGAAGGATGTATAATTCCCAATAAAGTTGTGTCTAAAAATCACTTCCTCAAAAGTCAAAACATTTACACAAAGTGTTCAGATGTGCTAACTTGACACTTTTCTAGTTTCTGTGTGCATGACTAGACAAAAACTCAACAAACAATAAGATTATTTTTTCTGAAAAACTGAATAATGTTAAATAAGATTTATTTATTTACTTCACTGTGAAAAAAAGTTGATGCCTTAAAATATTTGTAAGTACAATTAACTTGTTTAAATCAACTTAAGTCATTTCAACTTAAATTACATTAAACTGACTTAAATCAACTAGTTGAATCTTGCAACTTATACTAAAGTTGAAAATTTCTTAACTAGTTTTGATGAGTTAAAGCAATGTAAAAACATGTAGTCAAAACTTATTGATCATATAATTTTATTAATATGTGGATTAAATGCAGTTCTCAAAATTTTAGTGAATCATATGATTTCATATTCATCAAAGAATTGTTGTTGAACTGGTTGTATAAAAAGTAGGCCGTTGTTCTTTGAATAATTATTCGATGGTCTGTTTACTTTAAATGTTTAAAAGGTAAATGACTACATAGCCTATTTGTTCGGTAGATACACGATCAAGTCATATGATTTTTTTATTTTTATTTTTAATTGTGAGTCATTATTTGCATATCTGAGCTTCTGTTCACTGACCTGTAAAAAATAAGATCTATTTATTGACCAACACTTAGTAAGAAACTCTTGTGACACTTGTGAAGTGAGAATCTGTGTGAACTTCTGGCTGTTGATATCACCGTGACTCGAAATGGAGAGCCGATCTGTTTTCAGTTTCTCATTGCCACCAGAAAGGGTTTTCCAAATGAAAGAGGAACAAATATGTTCAGCATAATGTGAGTTTCCAGCCACATGACCTTGTGAAAGCATCAGGATTGTTTGTGTTTTAGGACAGTTCCTCTTTTGAAGACAGACAAAACTGTTTCTCTCCTCGGAAGCCGGACAGAATTTCGAGGATGCTACATCATCGACATCCGCTGAAGGATTGTTCCAATGTCGAGGATCCTGGGAATTCCCGAGGAGTCCTTCGTTCGGAAAATTTCTCATATACAGGAAATGATGCATATGTGTATCCTTCGCGCTCCCAAATCACCCACAATCCTATGCGCGCAGCCTTGCTATCTTGTTCAAAAAAGTGGGACAATTTAAAAACCAAGTACAAGGTGGGAGAAAAGTATGGAAATAATTGTTTATGCACATTTTTAACCCTTTCATGCATGAATTATGATAACCTCAGTCAGGATTTTTTTTCCTATGTGTTTTTATTGCTCTCAGGGCATGAAAAACAAGATTTGATTTGAATTTATTTTTTATTTTATTTGTTTTACAAATTTTTCACAGAATAATTCCATTTACGTGTTCTCCGAATGCAAAAGAGGAGCCTCTGAAGGAAATGACTTGGAAGGACCGGTCCTGCCAAGGAAGTATCCTTGACATTGAGAAATAGCAAGAGACGACATTAGACACAGTAATTCAGTTCAGTAGCAATAACACGTAATGTCCTGCAGAGGGCAGTGATGATCTATTTCAGACCAACACACGATATACACAACTTTATTTTCTTCAAGTAACTGGCTGTGTTTCGATGTCTGTGTAGTTTTTTTTTCTTCAAGAAAGTTGATTTTCTTTATGAATATTAGCATCCCTCATTGACATCGACATTTCCATTCATTTCATGACAGCAGTCAAGTTCTGCTCAATGAAACTAACCATATTTTCAAGCACACAGAGAGACTATTATGTTTATTATTAGTGATGTAGCCTACGCTCAGAAAAAGAGTGCGAGATGACGAAATGTTAATGTGTGTGTGTGTGTGTGTGTGTGTGTGTGTGTCCTGACTTGTTCAGTGTGGTCTGTAATCTAATGAGCTCTAATCAGTATTATCTTACTGATTCTAATTAGACACACCTTTTTTACATCAATGGATTTGAATATGAATGCATTTACTTTCAGATGCTTATTTGTTTTTCTCTTTTTCTGTGCAGACTTTAGACTGCTTTTGTTTTATATTTGAGATAATATTTCTATAACCTTTTAACCCTGAACCTGCTTTTTCATGCATTGAAATGTATTTCATGTAATTTTATTTTATTTTATATGCATTTCTAAATTTTATTAAGCCGTTTTCCTTAATCTAGCTGATTTCAGGTTTTACCATCATTCTGGGTTCATTCGTTCCTCACAGTTGAGTCAAACCATGAAACACACACACACACACACACACACACACACACACACACACACACACACACACACACACACACACACACACACACACACACACACACACACACACACACACACACACACACACACACACACACACACATCGTCCACAGTTAGTCAGAAAGAATGTTTACTAACATATTCATATTCATGTTCCAACTTGTTCCATGTGTCCTTCTCTCTAATCCTGTTCCTGCCTCCTGATTGGACGACAGCGGCCGGCTCGGTCTCCCATGGCAACAGTGTCACTGGTGCTCTCTGGGGGCGGGGTCAGAGATCAGTGATGTCATAATGACCAGGCCAGTCATTTAGTGTCCTTATGCTTTCGCACTGGCCAAAAGAGCTTGATATGTAGCCTATGGTGTCGAGTAGACCTTACATGTCTACTCATTTCACAGTTGCTCACAATTTCATACTTGCATACTACTCTGTATTAATGTTTCTGCAGTACAGAATATATACACAGTGCAGTGCACAAGTATGCCACTTTTCTAATTTGCCCAAATGTGAAGTAGGCTATACAACCAGAGCAAAAGATTTTACATTTCAAAACATTTCTTTATTCTGTGAGGAATTTTCTGCATGTTTTAGTTCTCTAGGCTGTGTACAGTGCACCCCTATCCCCTACATTACTCCACTAATATAGTGCACTTGAAGGAGTGAATGAAAACGAGTGAATGAATGCGGACACTGAGTGCACCGTTAAATAATCAATTGAAACCATAGCAAACTGGCAGCTTCAGTAGTAATGCAAATATGTATCTTGAACCCTGTCATGGAAACTATACACCTTAATTACAGTTTTTCTCAATCGTTTACACACATTTTCTGAAAGCATGCCTCATACTCTCAGAACTATACACACAAATCAAAAAACACACACACAATGGGCAAAACCCCTCAGTTCTTCTGCAAAATGAAACTTTACATTCAAAACAATGTTATTTCTTCTCAAAATGGTATTTTGTTTTCAAATGACACACACACACCATCATAGAATAGACATTTATAAGAACCAGTTGAACACTGATGTGCTCAATGTAAAACACTTCTTCTCCATTCATCATAATGACTAAGGCCTTTTTTTTTTGTTCAGTGTTACTACAGACAGTATAAGTGTGTTGTAAAATATTTGAGAATATTGTTTCTATACCCAGAACAAACAAATACAGTCACAAATATATATTATTTTTCCCACAAAAACAATGTACACAGTGTACATCCCAACCAACACAAAGTTGCACATACAGTGGTCTACATACAAAACAACAGAAGAAGTTACTGTATACAGTTACCCTTGTGAAAAAGAAGTGTGCTTAATTGTATTGAAAGCGTACTTTTTTTGTGCTTAATATCATAAAAGTATACTTTTTGAAAAGTGCACTTGCAGATAATATAATATAGTTCAAATTAAATACCACTTAAGTGTACTTAAAGGGAATGCACTTTAATGACAATATTTCTTAACACACTTAAGTGCACTTTTTACAAATGCACTTTGTAATAATGTCTAATTAAGTTTAACTTAAAGTAAGTACACTTTCATCACAATATTTCTTAACACACTTAAGTGCACTTTTTACAAATGCACTTTGTAATAATGTCTAATTAAGTTTAACTTAAAGTAAGTACACTTTCATCACAATATTTCTTAACACACTTAAGTGCACTTTTTACAAATGCACTTTGTAATAATGTCTAATTAAGTTTAACTTAAAGTAAGTACACTTTCATCACAATATTTCTTAACACACTTAAGTGCACTTTTTACAAATGCACTTTGTAATAATGTCTAATTAAGTGTAACTTAAAGTAAGTACACTTTCATCACAATATTTATAAACACACTTAAGTGCACTTTTTACAAATGCACTTTGTTATAATGTCTAATTAAGTTTAACTTAAAGTAAGTACACTTTCATCACAATATTTCTTAACACACTTAAGTGCACTTTTTTTAAATGCACTTTGTAATAATGTCTAATTAAGTTTACCTTAAAGTAAGTACACTTTCATCACAATATTTATAAACACACTTAAGTGCACTTTTTACAAATGCACTTTGTTATAATGTCTAATTAAGTTTAACTTAAAGTAAGTACACTTTCATCACAATATGTATAAACACACTTAAGTGCACTTTTTACAAATGCACTTAGTTATAATGTCTAATTAAGTTTAACTTAAAGTAAGTACACTTTCATCACAATATTTATAAACACACTTAAGTGCACTTTTTACAAATGCACTTTGTTATAATGTCTAATTAAGTTTAACTTAAAGTAAGTACACTTTCATCACAATATTTCTTAACACACTTAAGTGCACTTTTTACAAATGCACTTTGTAATAATGTCTAATTAAGTTTTACTTAAACAGTTATTTTGATGTATTGACTAATATACTAAATAAAATAATAATTTTAATGGAAAATATGGAAAATAATTGTTTTTAATTTCAACTCAAGTGTGTTGTCCAAAATTATTTTGTTTATGTATTTTAAATGTGTTTAGTCTATAATATATTGTGTGCATTAATGCACTTGAAATGTATTTTTCCTCTAAACTGCAATACATTTGTTTATACAGTATACTCCAGCACAACTTATTGTTGACATTTTTATCACCAGCTTCTGCTCTATGAACTCAATTAAAAGTGTCAGTTTTCTACATAATATTTGACAATAAAATGTAATTTATGAGAGGAGTTCTTAATGTAATATTAATGTATTGTACTTTACGTGTAGAGAATACTTTTAATATCATTATGTTGATCTAAGTAAATTAAACACATTTAGTTGTGAGCAAAGTTAAACAAATCTAAACAAAATTAAATTGCATTTAAATTCAGTTAAAATACATTTAATTTAAATTAGACTACACTACACTATAAAAATGATTGACTTTTAGTTAGGTGAATGAATCAAGTTTTGTGAACTTACAGAGTCTAACAACACAATGAGTTTGAACAGAAATTAAAAAGCTGAAATATAACCATGCATGAAATATATTAACTTTATTTAATGCGCATGCGCCAGAAATACTACGTCACGATGACGCACGACTTCACTAGAGTTTGAAAAATGCACTGTTATGTTTCTGTAATCGCGATTCGTGAGGAAAGGAAACTGAAGCTGCGCAATCAGGAAGAGAACGCCACGTTTGATTACAGATGAGACGTTATACTGCAATAATGAGTCAAGTAAGTATATCTTGATGCTTTCTTTATTTTAAAATTTTCACCGTAACATGACAGTTGTTATTGCGATTAAGAGTGTAACACATTATATTATTTTCATCGCAGACAGACGCAATAAACTCGGGAGGTGAATTAATCAGGTTTTCAATAATTTATCTATGATTGCATTCTAATAATTTCTTACATCATAATATGTTCGCGTGTGGGTGTGTTCGACGAATTTGGCTGCTGAAAAAATGTATAATTTAATTAAACCGACTTTTTAAATCATTTAAACATTACTAAATGACAAATTTGCTAAATACAGATCCAATATTGTAACACTCGAAGACATTTATATACATTTAATACATATAATCAATGTTATAACCACCATAAATATTTAATATATCACTCTAGAAATAATGCTTGTAATGTAGCATTATTTTTTTATTTTTGCATTTGAAGAGTGAGTTGTTCAGTTACTATTTGTTTTGGAATATGTTATTTTTTTGTGCTTATCTGGAGTTACACGTTCATTTTGCAGGATCAGTTCATTTGTGATTGGAGATACAGTGCAAGCGGTGTGGAATCACAGGCCTTTATTGATGAGGTGATGTTAACGTTACATAATTTGTCATGAATTGTTGCACAGACAGCACACCCTGATCAAGCTGAAACACTGCTATCAAGTCACTTACTATCCCTATAGCTTTTAAATACTTTAAATCTTCTCCATTTGTAAGTAATAAATTCCCACCTGTGCATTTACAGATGCCCCTATAATCATCATATATTTTACAGGTATCAAACCAAAGGAAGAGGGCCGCAGAATTGCTGTGTCAACCGTGGTACCAGTAAATACAGGAACATCCTTCATGAAGATTTGCACGGTAAGCTGAAACTTACAAGCCAAGATGAGGAAACGTTTGCATGGGTCTTGGGTATGGAAGTAAAATAATGGCAAATGTTTTTGAAACAAAAAAGCCTGTTGAATTGCACTACTTGAAAAAAAAAAATGCATTGCATTAACTATGCTTGCATTTTAATGCATTGTATTTTTAGGGCTTGCATTGGGTTGAAATTTAAGCTGTGAATATTTCGATTAAAAACATTTCAAACCCATTTTCATTATTAAAAATCCAATAATCCATATTCACCTTTAATATTTTACTTCAAAAATATTCAAATGGTTTAAAAATACAACCTATAATATTTAACAGGTGATTTTCGGTCAAAAAAATGTTTCCGCTTCGCAAATTCAGTGGTTCGAATTGGACAGTAAATTCAACTTTAACATCCAGGAACTGCTAGCCTGGAAATCCAGACCCAAATCCGAAAGATTAAGGGTCTGGCATTGAGTAATATAAATCACCCAACTCGAGGGGCGGCACCAAGCATGTATTTGAAAATCTCACTGCACGCAATTGGATAATACTAGTACGACCAATCACAACTAAGCTCCATACGCCTAGCTACCAGCGGAGCTAACTGGTAGATTAGACTCTTGCCGGCAAAACAGTAAAAACATCCTTCTTACAAAGGAACGTTTTGAGCACCGTCTTCGGTTCCTCTTTTAGATAAAAGTCTAACTCTTGTTCATTGTAGCGGCCAAAGCTGTTTCAAACAACTGGTGTTCATCCACAGACATCTTGCAATGTTACTAATGACGAATAATTTGTATCATTATTTTCGTCACCGACATTTTTTCACAGACGAAAACGAGACGATAACTAAATAAAAACCAGTTTTAAATGACGACAACTATGACGAAAATGTATTGACATTTGATTGGGGAATGAATAAACTGCTTCATCAGGGCAGTACTAAATAAAAAGAGAACACAATTTTTTGTTATCCCTCTTATTACTATAATTATTAACATTTTGCAGATACTGCAAGGTGTATAACTTTAAAGCGCAACTGTATATCTATCACTTTCATTCAATTGAGCCAAATATAATAATGGACTGGATCTGTTTTTATAAACAATTGTTTTCCTTCTGTTTTTGTTTTCTTTCTTCAAGGTATTTTTTCTGACTTTCCTGCTTCTCTGGAACATTTCCATTCACATATACTCTGGAGAGCTTCTGGGACATAGACATAAACAGCACTTTTCAACAACTTCAAAACATTTGGTGACAAACGATTTTGGTTTTCTTGTTTTTATGCCGTTGGAGTTCTTCAGATTTTGTTTTGTTTTTTGTTTTTAGACAAACTTACATTCACTGTAATTGAGTAAGATTTTAGAAGAAACCATTTGGTCCTGTTGGTGCTAGTAAAGGTTTAAGAGCTTTAATATTTTTACTTTAATATTAAGTCTCATTTGCTAACATTAGTTTATACATTAGCAAAAATGAACTAACAATGAACAATTTATTTACTGTATTTATTCATCTTTGTTAATATTAGGTGTGTGTGCGTGCGTGCATGCGTGCGTGCGTGCGTGCGTGCATGTGTGTGTGTATGTGTATGTGTATGTGTTTTTTTTATGGGGACCAAATTCCAAATTACCCCAAAAGTAGTAGTACCAGTAAATTACATGGAAACAAAAACAATTTTATATATCATACAGAATGTTTTCTGAAAATGTAAAAATGCATAATGTTTTCTGTGATGTTTAGGTACCTTTGTATTTGAGGAAGAAAATGATTGTGCATATAAGCTTCATTGTCCTCCAGACTCTTTCTAAAGGAGTTAAAGTGTTGTAACTGTTTGTGTTTATGTGTAGTGTTTCTTTTGATTGTAACTAGGTTAGTAAGAGATTTTTTTTTTATTAAAATTTGAAATGTACTAAATGACAACTTTATTATAAGTTTTTTAAATTATAAATGTATTTAATTATATAACGAACGATGTACATGTATATTACATTAAAGTATATTTTAGTTCACATTAATTGCGTGTCAGTATATTGTGTAGTGCACTTAAAGTATATTTTAAAGACACTAGAAGCAATAATGAAAGTAGACATAAAGTTGTATTAAAGTCCCACTTAAGTTGTTCCAAAAAATCACTCTTAATGGCAACTTATTGCATTTTATTTCAACTTAATATGTGATACATTTGAAATTAATTACACTTAATGTGCATTGAGTGCGCCCAAAACAATACATTTAATTCACACTTAAGTGTATTTTTAACTGACATTAAAGTATATTTTAGTTCACATTAATTGCGTGTCAGTATATTGTGTAGTGCACTTAAAGTATATTTTAAAGACATTAGAAGCAGTAATGAAAGTAGATATAAAGTTGTATTAAAGTCCCACTTAAGTTGTTCCAAAAAATCACTCTTAATGGCAACTTATTGCATTTTATTTCAACTTAATATGTGATACATTTGAAATTAATTACGCTTAATGTGCATTGAGTGCGCCCAAAACAATACATTTAATTCACACTTAAGTGTATTTTTAACTGACATTAAAGTATATTTTAGTTCACATTAATTGCGTGTCAGTAAATTGTGTAGTGCACTTTAAGTATATTTTAAAGACACTAGAAGCAATTATGAAAGTAGATATAAAGTTGTATTAAAGTCCCACTTAAGTTGTTCCAAAAAATCACTCTTAATGGCAACTTATTGCATTTTATTTCAACTTAATATGTAATAAATTTGAAATTAATTATACTTAATGTGCATTAAGTGCGCCCAAAAGATTGCATTTAATTCACACTTAAGTGTATACTTTTAAAGTATATTATTTGTGTAATAAGTACACTTTATAAAAGTACACTAAAGTGCACTTTTTTTTCACAAGGGATAAAAAAAACCCTCGGCTGCATCCTCTCTTCTGTTTCGGTCTTTTATGCTAAAGCTCTGATCACTGATTGTAAAACTGTGTGACGGTGTTTGCCCGTGTGATGAGTCAGTGTGCATGTTTGAATGGCAGTGTGTTCCTTGTGAAAACAAGAGATTTTCTGCATGAAAATTGTGCCAAATGCAGAGAGTTGTGTGTAGTGTTTTGAAAAAAGTGTGTTTTAGAGCTGCAGTTTGAGTGTAAAGCAGGAGTTGTGCTTGTAGATTAGCAGGTTCAGGGGGTCGGTGCATGAGTTACATGTAGTGGTCACTGTCTCTCAAGTACCAGTATTTGTGTGTAAACTAGAAGTGAGAAAAACTGTAAACAATTTCATAATCAATAAAAAAGGAATTTAAACCTGTATGATATTACGCTGTAGCCACAGAAAAATGGAAAATTGATAGATGGATGATTCAGCTGCATCTTCTGGTCAGACGCGGGAATTCATTCACAGTGCATTATGGGTATTCTCTAGCCGTTGAGTGCCTATACGTAAATGTATACACAGTATATATGGTTGAGTAGTTGTACACTTATTGTGGTGCATTGTGGGATTGAATGAGTGCACTCGATAATGTCCACTATGGTCAGACACCAAATGGCTTTCCTCAAAATAGTGCCTATTTAAGGGTATAGGGGTGATTTTAGACACACGCAGCCATAGTTTTCTGTTCGTTGCTATGGTTTCTCATTGATTTGGTAATGTGTTACACCTGTTATTAATTTAGTGTCATTCACCTATGTGTATTTAAGCCCTGTGTTTCCTTCAGTTGATTGTTAGTTCTCGTTGTGTTTACACCGGTTGTTCTGTTTAGTGTTCTTTTTGTTTCATATTCTTTGATCCTGCTGCAAATAGATCCTCATCATTGCTGCAACTGTATTGTGAAATCTTACATCGTTGTCTCATGTCACGTCCCATTAAGCTACATTCAACACACTGCAAATCCAAGGTCAAGTGCATTGCATTGTGGGATACAGTATTGTCCATGCAGTCTAATGAACATTTAATGTAGAGGCAAAATATAGCAATAACTCAAGTATTATGCATACAGAAAAGATGCACCAACACACACGCACCTCTCTCTCTCTCTCTCTCTCTCTCTCTCTCTCTCTCTCTCTCTCTCTCTCTCTCTCTCTCTCTCTCTCTCTCTCTCTCTCTCTCACATGAATTCCCTCATCTATGTCATAATTAGTAGAGGTAAACAGTTTAATTGGTTTCCTTGGCAACTGTCTGTCAGACTTTTCAAGACCCGCCCCTTCCAGACGCGCAAACAAGACAAACATAGCGACGTGAACTGAGAACAATCCAATCGGCTAATCGGCTCTACAGCTGCTTACTGTGTCTCCACAAAAGTATTGGGATTCATATTGTTTATTTTAATATTCTTCTCTATTTCTAAGTGGATTTGGCGTTTCTGCTTTGGAACTGAGTAGTAGCGTGCTCTCGCGCGCCAGCTCCGATGAAGTCGTCACGTCCGCATGTGGTTCCGCCATTTCTCGTTGTTAATGCGCAGGTGAAGATTCATTCATTAATTTCACACTCCTGTGCTTCTTCCATTGAGCTCCGTCCCACTGGAAGACACCAGATAGCTGAGATAATAATTAAATTCACGCTCTATACTTCTCTCTAGCGATTTCTCGTTTTTGTAGAACTTAATTAGAACTTCACACGACTTTAATGACATTGATTATTTCCAGAAACACAATTTATTACCTAGAAACTGCATACCAACAACAGGCTAAAACACTCAGAACACCATATAATCGCATAATTTACTAGGAACATTCTAACAACAGCGTAGAAACACCCTAGCAACCACCTGGAACTCATTAGCAACTCCCTGGCAACCGGCCACAACATTCCAGCTGTATGGTGGTGAGTGAGTTTTCTGGTAATGTAAAAATATAGGCTTAGTTGATTTTATAATCACATAGAGAGCTGTCTGTTGCTGATTTGACAAGAGAGAGTGTTTGTCTTATAATAAGAGATCATCGCTTCTCAAGGAATCTTGTTTTTTAATGGCATCGTAATGTAACTAGAATCCAACCATTAGCAGGAACAATAACCACGAGATGGAGAGATAAAGAGAATGATGAAGAAACAAAGAGACAAAGAGAAAATGAGACATGCAGCATTATTACAGTGAACATATGAACAATACAAGACTCATTTAACACAGTCACCAGGGACAGAGAGGATGAGAGCAGAATGACAGGTGTGTGTGTGTGTGTGTGTGTGTGTGTGTGTGTGTGTGTGTGTGTGTGTGTGTGTGTGTGTGTGTGTGTGTGTGTATGTGTGTGTGCTGTAGGGTAATAGAAAAGTAGGAGAATAGAAGATGAGTGTCAAAGGTGTTCAAGAAAGTAATTATTCTCTGGACAGACATATCTCCATCCACACTGCGATTTCTGACATGCTCAAAATATGCCAGAAATGAGGAGTACGAGAACTTCACCTTTTCTTTTTCTCAAAATGAAGGTCAGATTTGGAGTTTAAAATAATAGTGAAGGTCAAATGTCACAACCATTAGCATACAGTACTGCCATTAAAAGTGTGCTTGTGGCTGCATCCCAATTCACAGCAAAATAAAGGGTAGTAAAGTCACTTTTCAAAATTACAATATTTAAAGTGATTTAATTTATTGCTTAAATTAAATATAATAAGGGGGAAAAAGTCGGCACACCATGGCTCAAAATGTAAAAATTTTAATGATAATTGTTTTTTTAATGTCTCAATAAGGCTGAATTTATTTGATCAAAAATACAGTGTTACAATTTAAAATAATCTTATAATCTCACAAACTACAGATAGTATGGGAATTGGGACGCTGCCACAGTTTTACAGTCATAGAGGAGACCGTTTAATTCTCTGTCATAGCAAACACCTGGCACACATTAGTTAATTAGATGCAAATCACATGCAGATATGTAAATCAATTGGCAAAACTCAGTTTTAGCAGTACATGGAGTTGATATTTAGTTTTTGCCTGTCCGTTTGGTCTGGCTGCGTTCATGACAGATTAGCCAGAAAGACACAAACTCTCTTACTTTATTATTCTTTAAATCCTGTTAAATTGTCTTGACAGTTTCACACACTTCTGAATATTGAGGAGGATCAGTGGACTTTACAGACCGACCTTAAACAGGACACACACACACACACACACACACACACACACAGACACAGACACAGACACAGACACAGACACAGACACAGACACAGACACAGACACAGACACAGACACAGACACAGACACACACACACACACACACACACACACAGGTCACTAACAACAATGCTGAATGATTCAGTTGAGCTGTCAATCAGAAGTGTGTTTTGTGTCAGATTAAATTGTCATTGATTGACATCTAAACTAGTGAGATAAAAATATCAATAGTATCTTTTAGTATCTTAATAATAAATTATAGTAAAATATCACTATATACTGTGTTGTTTTTAGTATCACTGAGATACTATTTATATTTTTTTTCCAGGAAATTATTGATATAATTAATGAATTAATTTCAGTAATGTAATTATAACAAAACAATTAAAATGTTACCTATTTTTAAACCCATAATATTATAAATTCATATTGCTATTGCCTGTTTTTCTTTACATTTCCATAATCTATGTCAGATTATTTTAATATGAGCGCAAAAAGTTAACATAAGAACATTTTCATATCAGTTTCTGAGACAGGATGAAATCCATGGAATTTAGGATCAAATCCAATCCACGTTTTATAAGTGAGGATTGACTAAATGTCCTGTAAACTCTTGCTTGTTGTGATAAAATCTGATTAGAATAATTTATTATTTACAAATGATCATATTTGAGCATATTTTTTATTGCTTTGAATGCTTGGAAATAGCATGAGGGAAACACTAGACTAGAGATATTCTTAAAATATTCCTCTCCATCTCCAGCCTCCAGACTAAGACTTGCTCAAGGTTTCTGTGTTTGTTTCTGTCTGACCTCTGACCTTTGCACACAGTTCAACAGGCTTTAGAATCGGCCTGAGATTGCATGACCTCCCCTTAGACCTGGAGGTCGAAAAACATTTCTGGTACTCAAACCACAGCAAACAAATAATCACAGGGTCAAATGTGTGCCATCTGACCCGAAACACACTGTAATATTGTCTTGACACGTGTGTGTGTGAGAATATTGGTTTAACAGCTCTGTGATTTCCTCACTGTACATGATCTTGTTTAAGTTAAAGATAATTTCGACAGCTGTAAATGAGCCGGTGACCTTGAGTTTAGATGACAGCAGGAAAGTGGTTTGAGAGTGTAATGCAATTAACCTTTGACCTCAAACAAAAGCACAGACACACTGTCTAAAGAAACACGAGGTCATTCCAGGCCTCAATCTTTTGTCTTCCGGACGGCGATTCTTCCTGTTTTGTTGCCATGGTAACTTCCAATAATTCAATCAGGCCTGTCGGCTAATGAGAAGCGACCGATTCATGCGTGACACCAAAATTAAAATAAGCCTCAAAAACGCCTCTCGTTCCACTTCCAAACGTTGGTCTGCCAGATGAGGAGCATTTTTCCTCCTAATTAACGGCGAGGAAGAGTTTAAAGTCGGGGAGGATTCTGCTGTCGTTGTGTAACGAAAATAATTAATGTTCTCGAAAGACACGCCGGAGGAATGAAGATGTCATTTCTCTCTCTAATGATCAGCTGAAGTCATGCTCTGTCGCTTTAATACGGATTAAAAAAAGAAAAGACAGAGGCTGCTTACAATCTGCCTTCTAACCAAATGTAACCTCAGGAGTGAGAAATTAATATTTTGAATGTTATACATAGACTGCAGAAGTGTGTTTGTCTTGAGTTTCTTTAGTGTGTAATGTCTCACAGTTCTTCTCTATATCAGTGTCGGTGTTTCTGAGCTCCTGAAACGCCTCCATTGTAGTCTTGAGTTTCTTCCCGGGAACGAACACGTCACAATATTCCTCATTTAAATAATGAATATGCAGAATAAAGGGGCGGGGCCTGGTTGAGTTAGTTAGTAGTGTGTTAAACTGGCGGTTATGGTAAGGGGCGGGACATTTCCCAAACACACTCGAAGCGCTCGACCAATCACAACACACTGATCCAACCGACCAATCAGAGCACAGTGTGCTTTTCAGGGAGGGGCTTCATAGAGACAGGAACTAAACTGAGGCAATGGCTGTGTCTGAAATCGCCCCTATACCCTTAAATATGGCACTATTTGAGGGAACAGCCATTTAGTGTCCAAAACCATAGTGGACGTTATCGAGTGCACTCATTCAATCCCACAATGCACCGCAATAACGTGTATTCTCAACAGCTAGAATATTAATATTGCGGTTAAGCGTAATATCATACATGTATAGGCATAAATTCCTTTAATTGATTATTAAATCATTTAATTACGGTTTATACATGATAGTTTCGATGATAGAGTTCGTCTAAGGCAGTGTAACGGTTTAATGATCGACAGCATAATAGAGCGAGCTTAGGTGATAACTAAGCTAATATTTAATTACTACAATAGTAATTTCTCGCTAGAAATGACATCAGAAGTTGAACATTTTGGCCAAAAATTTACATTTAAGATGCCATGGAAAGTACAGGATTGTGGGATATCAAAGGTAGTGAAGGATGCATCTATGCTGCCTTCAAATATCGATCAGATGAAGGGATCTCAGGAGACGTGGAAGTGAAAGAAAGGCATCCTCTGAAGGAAGCATTTGGGAAGAGATGAGCAGGAACATTGTCTGAAATCCTAATAAATCATCTTTCCATTGATATATGGTTTGTTAGGATAGGACAATATTTGGTCGAGATACAACTATTGAAAATCTGGAATCTGAGGGAGCAAAAAAATCTAAACTTTGAGAAAATCTCCTTTAAAGTTGTGCATTTATGTTCACGATTGTGCTGCATTCACTCACAAAAATACATGTTTTATATATTTACGGTAGGAAATTTACTAAATATCTTCATGGAACATGATCTTAATATCCTAATGATTTTTGGGCATAAAAGAAAATTGTATAATTTTGACCCATACAATGTATAGTTGGCTATTGCCACAGATATACCCGTGCGGCTCCAGACTGGGTTTGTGATCCAGGGTCACACATGTGAAAAATAATGTATTTTTTATATCCAAGCAGGAAAACCTATTCTAGTAGAGCCCAAAAACAACATCAAGACATTGAAAAAGGGCATAAAATGGCTTCTTTAAAAGTTTTAACTTAACCTGCTGTCTCAACACATACAGTAGATGCTTATAAAACAGTAGATGCATCACAACAAATGCAAAAATATGTGAACGACCCCTTAAAATGCTGTCTAGGTAGGTGGAGCGTTGTGTCTGTGTGTGAGAGAAACGTTCAAAGGTTGTATTGTGTTTAGAGGGAGCCGGTCGCTGCGGACGTGTGTATAATTGCGGGTCTCTGACAGCATTTTAATACAGTACAGTGTCTAAATGACCGTGTCTTCAGAGACGCCCCCTCGCTTGTGTCTCGCCGTCTCTAGTGAGGTGAAACTGTGCTGCTAGAAGAGACGCGTTTCTTTTCTGTCTCGTCAGACTCGGTCGGAGTTAATTAAGCTTTAAATCTTGTTTAACACAAATGAATTATTCATATGCCAATTTACAGTGGATGGACTGCAGGTCAGGTGTGTGTGTGACTGTGCTTTTCCTCATGCTGCTTTCCATGTCTACTTGGAAAGGGCAACACAAACTTTTAAACTGTATCATTTCTATAGTGCTTTATACAATACAGACTGTTTATAAGCAGCTTTACAGAAATGAAAAGGAAAATAACAGAATGCACCAATTCAAATTCTGAAGCAGCTCTAAAAAGACAACAGTGTCATTATTCAGCTCAATTCAGGTCAGTGTGGATTCAGTTTAGGTCAATAACTGTAAAGTTCATCAATTATGGAACAAATTTGAATCAGCTGAAGTCAATAGTGTCATTATTCAGCTCAATGTTTTTTTTTTTTTTTTTTTTAAAGGGACAATGCACATCAATTGACATTTTTCTGTTTACACTCAAAATGTAAATGCGCCAGAGTTAGCAGAAAAGCTCATTTTCATCTGTAATCGCTTGGCAGGTTAACACATCATCATATTATCACATCATAAGGAAAAAAAAGATAAATAATAATAATGAGTAGGGGAGCGCGGGGCACAACCTAACGCGGGGCTAAATGTAACACGGACCTTTTACGTAATTACTCAGGGCACGCGGGTTGTGTTTACGATCTTTTTCTCTCGCTGCCAGAAGACGGTCTCCCGTGGATTTGTGAAAATTTTGGGTAATATTTTGTGAAGATACGGGACAAAGAGTGTTTTGACACCATGTTAGTATTTTTTTTCATCATACGTATTTTCCTGTTTCTGAGTTGTGTGTGTACGTCACCAAATCTAACTTTATATTGCCTTAATCACTGTCTTGTTGGCTAAAACATGGCACCATTTTGAAACATGTCAGCAACTCCTAGCAACTGTTAGCTAGGTTTAAAATATTTTTTACACAGCGGGGTTAGTTGTAGGGCTGAAACGATTAGTCGACATTGTCGACAACGTCGACAATAAAAAATTGTCGACAAATATCTTTGTTGTCGAGTAGTCGTCTGATCTCACGTGACCAATGTATGGGCCTGCAATATCGCGTTTTGACCGCTACGACGCTGTAGCGCTAGAGTGTAATGCAGCCGTTACAAATGCTTTTGCGGTAGAAGAAAAAACAGCGCGAATTACACATAGACAGTATATAAGAGGAATTACATAGGCCGTTTCTCAATATGCGTTCTTGTCTGTACTTGTGTTCTTGTGGACTTGTGAAACGTCATCAGTCGCTGCCCAAGTACTGTCCCAATTCAAAAGTTCGCATCTAGCCAAGTCCAGTTCAAATCCCCGGATGTGTTCTTGATCCGCCCTTTTACCGAGGATGCATGTTGAGGTGACTTGTGCAAACTTGAGACAGACAGGTATCCCAGAATGCATCTCGTCCCACCAGCAAGCGTCAATGGCAGAGGAGAAAACCCGCGTAATATCAAAATACTACTGTTATCGTGTCACGAAATTTAATTCTAAGAGTGTTTCAGTCGAGAATGTAGTTGTTTAAAGCTCAAATCTGTGGTTTATTTATAAAGATAGCGCCTATTTAAAAAATGTATCTGACGTTTTCGGAGTTGTGAGATCCAGGCGATCACCGGGCGCTCAGCGCTCAATAACCCCGACTGGACCAGCTTTTCCTCGGCTAGTGCTTCTGATGTCTGCCGCTGGCTTTGGTGTCTCAACTCGTCTTGTGTATATCTAACGGGCGATCTTTGGTCTCATTAATCTATAATTTGTTCCATGGCAAATCGTTTTGGCTGAGGGCAAAGTGAAGTTTCATAATTTTATATATTTAGGCTATTTAACTTGAGCTATAGGCTATTTCAAGCTGACTTATGTTTGACTGAATTGTTTGCTTTATTTATTTTTTATTTACTTATACTTTTATACTGGATATCAGATCATTAAAACGGACATTTAACAAAAAGAGTCAGGGTTGTGTAATTTTATTTTAGGCTATATATTTTAAAATATATATAATATTTTTTATATTTATTTTATTATACATTCTCTTCACTGTACATGTATAATAAAATAAAAGGACACAACCCCGTCTGTTTTTTAAATGTCAGTTTTAATGTTCAATAATGTTTAATATTTTTAAAATGAAAGCAAAAAGAAGCAGGGTTGCGTTTTATTTCGTGTTGTTATGCAATGAAGATAATCAATGTAGCTACACGTTGCCTGAACCACATTTGTGTGGCCATTTAATGTGTTTAAGATTTTTTTTTAAATGAAAAAAGGCAGAGTGTTGTTTTATACCATATTTCGTTTTATTGTTGCCTAAAATATACATAAAGAGATAACCGGAGTAGCCAGAGCGTGCTGAGTGACGCAATCAAGAACGCCGCTGTCCCATTTGCAGAATAACCGGACTTGCGTCCTCTCGTCCTCGGGAGTTCGTTCTCCTAAGTCGAACTTGGCAAGTCTGAACTACCAAGGACGCAAGTCCGAAGTTTGCGTACTTGGTATTGAGAAACGGCCACTGACAGTAAATAAACGGAGAATTATGGCGGAGTGTAAACGAGTTCGGACCAGTGAGGTGTGGGAAAGTTTCACAAAACTGCCAACTAAAAATACATGCAAGGCTGAGCTTGCGTTTTACGGGAGCACAACATATGTTGGAGCACTTAATAGAAAGCATCCCGGATCAAAAGGAGCCGGTGAGTGTTCAATCTCCAGGTGAAGCTAACTAGTTGTAAATCTCTTTATTAGAGAATGCAATACTACCATTAATAAAAGTGATAATATTAAAAATTATAATATAAATACAGTAATGTGATTATTTATTTTGCATAGAATAAAGCTTGATCGAGCTTAGGAGTCAGGGCTGTTTTTATTATTGTAACACTATTAGGCAAGTACGTTAGCTATTACATTAATATAAACACAATGAACAAAAATGTCAACAAAAAAAGAATAATGTTACAAATGTGCTGCTCATATTAGTTAGTTCATCTTAGTAAATACATTAATGTTTACAAATTAAACTGTTACCTTAGTGTGAATTGCTTCTAGATTTCAAACTAAACACCCAGTAAAGATGATGACTAAACAACAGTTTAACCACTAAGAGAGTTAAAATAAAGTTTTTTCTTTGCAAAAAAGTTATTTTCTTTGCATTCCTGCAACATCCACTCCAGCAGAACGGATCTTCTCAGCTGCAGGAAACATTTGCTCACAAAAAAGAGCAAGCTTGTCACATGAACATGTTGATATGCTGACCTTCCTTCATTTTAATTCAGCACTTATTTGAAAATCCAAAAAAGCCAGTGCAGAAAGGACACTTGTTACTTACTGCTTTTCATTAAACTGAACACTTGGTTTTAGAAATAAAGCTCTTAATACTGCTGCCAAGAGATATTTACATTCAACATATTCTTGTCTGCAATGCAGCGGATTTATTTTTGTTGACCTGTTTAGTTGGAGGTTCATTAAAGTTCATTAAACACCATTTCAAAAGCTGAAGTGATTTTTATTTTATTTTTTTAAGATTATAATATGTATAACTCAATGTTTTAACTTATTGAAAAGGCTGAATAATCATTCCAAACTTACTGATTAGTTGTCAATATAATCGACGATTAGTCGATTAATCGGTCCAATAATCGTTAGATTAATCGATTATCAAAATAATCGTTTGTTGCAGCCCTAGTTAGTTGTAACACAGTGTTACAACTAAGCCGCCAAGTGTTCACGATATTGTAGGCTATGGGATTTGTTTACTATATTGATCACTTGTTTATTTATTAGAAATATTGCCTGTTTTCATGTAATAAACACTTTAAAATGTGATTTTAAGCTTGTTTTTATTATTATTACTGTTACTATTAATAATAATTTTGCATGCAAAACTGTTCAGCCCGTTCCTATATCTCTATCCATGATATTGATCCTTAATAGAAGTATGATTGGATGAGGGATGGATGTATGGATATCTATCTATACAGATGTACAAACAATATCAAACTATACAGATAAAATAGTACTGAATTATGTGTGTTACACACAAGTGTTACAACTAACCCCTCTGTCTGTTACAACTAACCCCGCATATGGGGTAAGTTGTAACATTTGCACTTCTGTCACTTTCAGTGCAACTGTACGAAAATGGAAGGTCCTAGAAAAAAACTTTAAGTGTTCATTTGTAGCAGAGATGTGTATGTTTCTTGTGTAAAAAAAATAATTAATCTAACCTAATTATTTTTTAAATAATTGAGCCAAAACCAAAATGCGTTAGGTTGTGCCCCGCTCTCCCCTACAATACAAAAAAGGGCAGTACCTAAGTTGTGGTAAACCAACTATTGATGGTAGCAGTTTTGATTATTTCTAATCCATCTCTTAAGTGTGAATTTAAATGATAGATAGCTAGTGCTTTCTCTAAGTTCAGAAGGGAATTCAGTTCAAGTTATGTTTTCATACGATAGTGTCAGTGCAGTCAAACTGATGATATTACTGAATATTAATAGTCTTTTATACCCCAAAGGTGACAGTGGCAAGGAATCCAAAATCCAAGCATGATTTCACTGATAAATGAGTGGAAAACGTCCCACAAATTTGAAAAAGTACCATGGTATTACTGATACATCACTGTAGTTCACTTGTGTACAAGTTTATGTGTTGATTTCTTGAATTTGTTTTATGAAATATGTAAGCAAAAGGACTAGAGGCTATTATCTCTTCTCATTTTGACACGCTTCACTGCAAACACAAATCTTACTTGGTATTTATATCTTGTTTTCCAGTACAAAAATAAAAATCTTCTAGTTCTGCTTACTTAAACTTTGAATTTCATAACTTAAAAGATTTGAGGCAATTGATTGGCTTAACTGTTTTGAGTTTTGCCTCTGGGGTCTAAGGTGTTTTTGGGTTCCTTGAGATGTTTTGACATGCCCTGATATTTGTATGTTTTTCAGTAGCTTATAAACATATTAATGGCAAAGGTGTAATTACACTCTATTTAGCACGAACATGGCTATCATAATATGTGAGCAACATGTATGTACATGTTTGCATTTTTGAGAGAATATTATTTATGCGTGGTTATTCAAAAAACTCAAACTTACATTTTCTTAAAATATATCAGTTTTGTGTCCTTGAAAGAAAAAGAAAGTGCTAAATACTCATAAAAGTTAATTTGACTGAGCTAATTAGTTCAATTTAAGTTTGTCGTACTCAAACCAATTCATTATTTTGAGCGTTAGGGTTTACAGTGCTCGCTCTGTTTTTATTATGTTTTGCAGGTGCATGAATACATCCAAACGATGCATGTTTCTACTTTATTTTTTCTTTCTCCATGACTATCACAGGGGTCACATGATCAATTCGATGTCATGTTGATGGCCATTGATAAAATAAATCCCTCCTTAGTGTGATTTAATGGCATTTTCCACCCTCACTCTCTCTTATTTGTTCTTGGTTTTTTTATATCATCTTTTCAAAGTCATCCTTTATATCCATCTGTTTAAGTAATCTTTAAATAAATAATTTATGTAGTCAAAAAACAAAACTAAAGCCTCTAAAAGGATCTAGAACCGCCCATGGCTTATGCAAAAATGGCCTAATTGACTAACTGTGCTGACGGAGGTTTATTAGCTGAGCCTCAGAGAAGCCTTTAATCATATTTGAACAGGACTAGACTTCCCTGTGGAGGTTTGGAAAAATTTAGTTTTTCTGAAGTATGTTGAAGTTTCGATCCAATCCTAATCAAACACGTCTTACAAATGAAGGTACAAACGAGCTTCTGTTATTCGTCTAACTCATGCGTCCTCTGAGAAATCTGATCTTGTTCTCATAGGAATGACTGCAATTATGGTATGTTATTTTTTTACACAACATTTCTTGTTTATTAATATTCCAGGTCCACATTCAAGCTGTTCGCAAGCGTTCGAGGTAAAACAACAGTTGGTGTTTCGAGTACTGCTGGCATCACATCTGATGTGAGAGAGACTCGATAGCAAGAGCGCTAGCGGTGTGAGCCTCATATTAATTACTATAGCATATTTTAGTGTGTTCGGTGATCTATATCTGACTGGACCATCATCCACAACACCATGTCGAGAATAAGATTGTGGAAATGGGTCAGATGTTTTATGAATATGACATTCAGCTTTAGATGTTTTGAAGCAGTAAAACATTTCTAAACTTTAGTGATTTACACTATAGCATCTGTGTTGGGATTGGACAGATTTGTACTTATCTTCTTTTTTCAGATTGGTGCAAACATGACAGATAAACAGTAATTTTCTGGTTGGATGAGTTGAACAACTGACTCGGGTCATGCAGAAATAATCATTTCGATCATAATGTGTCTCTTTTCAGATGAGGAACTCCTGAATACAGCAGTGATGTGTGTGTGTGTTGATGGGGAGAGATTGAATTCAGATCTGTTCTACTGCGGCACAAGAGATTCACATGTGAGAGAGGTGACATTATTTATGTGTGTGTGTGTGTGTGTGTGTGTGTGTGTCAGGACTCTGCTGATGTAATTGTTTCATTCCTCTGTTCATATGGTGCTTTATCTGTCTCTGGATCTTCATAGTTCTCGTCTCTTTTTCCTCAATCTGTTTGCTCGCTGTTCTTGCTGTTCATCTTATTTGTGTGTTGCTGCAGTCACACACACACACACACACGCACGCACGCACGCACGCACACACACACGCACGCACACACACACACACACACACACACACACACACACACACACACACACACACACACACACACACACACACACACACACACACACACACACACACACACACGCACACACACGCACACACACACACACACACACATTCTAGTACATCTATCTTTATGAGGACATTCATTTGACACAATGCAATCTCTAGCAGTTTACCCTAACCTTACCCATCACAACTAAGTGCCGATCCCGAACCCGAACCCTTACCCTAAACCGACCCTTAACCTCATTATAACCTTATCCCTAAAACCAAGTCTTGGCCCTCAAACAGGCCTTTAAAGGAGTCTCAGAAACTGAGGACCGGCCAAAATGTCCTCACTTTACTCTCTTTGTCCTCACGCCAATGGTCTAAAACTCAAACTGGTCCTCACAAAGATAGTCGTACACGTACACACACGTACACACACGTACACACACGTACACCCCCACACACACACTAAATTGATATGTTTATATGTACACAGTGTCAAACACACACAAACGAACATGTACTCAAACAGACCACACACTCATTATTGGTGTAAACTCTCTCTCCCTCATTCATCCATATTTCAGGGTTTGTTCTGCGGCGAGAGAAAATGATGGAGGGGAAAGTGTGTGTACGCAGCCGTTTGCTTAAACGCTGTTTCTGTCTGTGGATGAACAGCTGAGACCAATTACCCGTCCAGAGGAGCCGTTCCTGAGACACACCGAGGCGTCAGATCATCTCTCGCGGGGTGAGGCATGCAAGACCGTTCACAGCTCATTAAATAATGAGAAAATCATTGCAAAGTATTATTTAACTGCGTGATTTAAAGTACAACAACTGGATGTTAAACAGCCATGCATCTTTATTGCTCATCTTATATTGTAATGTCAGCTCTTTAGACTATAATGGTTTGAATAAGCAGTTCTGTTACAAATCCTGTCTTGCTGTCTACATAGGCAACTCGCTTCTAAGACAACATCCTAACTAACTGAACCCTTATAAGTGTCCGACAAAAAGCACTCTACATAGACAGCAACTCAACACACATAAGCTATAGCCCCTTTCACACAGCGCGTTAATCCCGGGAAATTGCCGTAGTGCCTTCTGTGTGAACGCAAACGTCCCTGGATTGATGCCGGGATCGATCCCGGGTTGGGGACCTAGTAACATTGCCGGTATTAGTCCCGAAACGCGCTCTGTGTGAACAAAAGCCGTAATCAATGCCGTAAGGTGTGTGTCGTAGTGATAACGCTGAAGCCGGGATCGTTCGCCAGCTAGTGAAACGGTACATAATTTGTTTATGATCCAATCAGAAAAAAAATGCATTAGCGAGAGAAAAATCGCTGCTCATAAGCAAACTTTAAACGCTGGAGACATCGATGTCTTTACGGGATATTTACGGGTTATGTGTTAACACACACACAGATTCCAGGAGAATTACTGGCAGTGTGAATGAACCAAAATCAAACAATCCCAGGACAAATCCCGAATCACATTATCCGTGCATTTTCCAGAAATCTCTGTGTGACAGGGGCTTTAGTCTCGTTTCGAAGGCTGCGTCCTCCGGAGGTCGCATTTGTCGGCTGCATGCGTCATCAAGGATGTCTCATTTCAGAAAAGTAACCAACAAAAACCCATTATTCCTCGTGAAGCGTAAGTAGTTGTAATTTCTGGAATTTCTTGTAATGTAATGGTTTCTTTACTGAAATGACTCAATGACAATGTCGCTCCGTTCCCACAGCTCTCAGCCCCGCTCTGCTTGCCACAGTATTTCATTTAAATAAATGAAAAGCCCCTCACGGACGACTGCCACACACACACACACACATAACACCGTTCTCATGGCTCTCTGCCTCGACCTGCTTGCCACACTGATCGGTCCTTAACTCAATCTGCTTGCAATCACATCATTCTCTATAGGCCACAGCTGATTGGTTCCTGCTGCATCAGTAGCCAATGAGCTCGCTGCTCAACCTTCAAACACTGCTCAGCATTTTCTGTAGCAGTTTTTAATGCGCTTTCAGAAACCCTCCACCTTCCCCAGCTCCACCTGTATAGATCTGCTACGGTTATTCATGTACGCTATATTGTACAGCAGCAGCATGCCTTACTTGCTCACAGCAGTGTGTTGTGTGTGTATTAGCAGTAGCGAGTCTCATACTACAGCAATAACATCAGCAGCAGTTTAGCAGATCTATTCCATCAAGACCAAACATATTCATTACCATGCCAAACACAGAAATGCATTTACTCAGCATTTCTCTAGATAGACTGATTTGCCATTTTGGATGATATTTTATATCTAAATGTTGACTGAAATAAATACAATATTTTAGAAAAATCTTCAGAATTCTCTATTGAAGGTTACATATGATGCTGCTTTATAATCTAGTAAGCGTCTTTGCATTGGGAGAGTGTGCATTTAAAGTGCTGTCAGAATGACATTCCCTCTCGTAATCTTAGAGGAGTGTCAGTCGTCTCAGTCATTTGCATTTCTGCTATGAGCGGTCGAGCATCTTCAGCAAGAAGAAGAGGAACGCAGTAAATGACACAAAAGGCAGGATGTAGTTATGGGTCGTTTGGTCCTCGCAGGCCTCCTTATCAGAGCAACCAGACACGCTATATTCAAGAAAGCTTTTGCTTATACTATTTGTGCATTTCTGAACGCATTAATGACCTGCTCCTGTCTTGTGCATTCATACATTTCCTTTTAACAGACATGTGACTGCATGAGTTTTATGTTCAGAGTCAGAGAAAAGCAGAAGAAACGCCTTCAAATGAGAGATTTTCAACACAGCGTTTTGCTGGCCGTTTCATTCATCCAAGGTTTTTTTTCTGCATTAGCCTGCATGAACTAACAATAAACAATACTTCTACAACAATGTTCATTTCAACATTTACATGTTTAAAATCAAATGCTGTATTTGTTATAATTGTTTACTAAAAAACAAGTTTACTAAATGCTTAAAACAAGAAAAAGTATCTGCTAATGTGGTCAGAAAATATTGTTTTACCTTTTGAATTAAGTTGATTGATAAATACTAAAATAATAATAATAATTGCTAATTCATTGTTAAAAGAGAGTTACAGGACGGTATGTCAAACGTGTCCCGTCAGTGATCGCTAATAAAACACACTGACAGACTCATTTAAATGTTTTTCTAGAAGCGTTCGAAGCATAAGTCATTATTTGTAGATATGTAACATTATTAAAATGTAGTTACTGTTTTCATGTTCATTTTTTTAAGTGTATTTTAAAAATGAGGTGATTTTTATGTTATTCTGCTCTGTTATTTTTATTTATTTTGGTATTAAGCAAACTATTTTTAAATATTTAAAAACGTTTTTTTCTCGCTCTTTTAAAATGAGTTCATTTGAGCTAAACTGCAAAAAGATGACTCATGATTAAGACATCACAACCATGACTTCATTAACATTTGCATGTAGACTTCTTAAAGGTACAGCTTGCGTAATACTAAAAGCCTGATAAAGAGTACAATAATGAAAAACTAAACTGGGACATTTGTGGTGCGAGAAGAAAGCTTGACTGAGATTATAAGTGGACATATAATGAGTGCATGTGGAATCGACTGCAGATCTTCAACCCTGTGCCGCGGACTGTTGGTTAAAGACGCTGTGATTTCAAGCGTTCTGTCCACAATGTGAAGTGACAGCCAGATCTGGAGGGTCAGACCACAGCTGAGGGTGAGCAGAAGAGGTGGACGCTTTATTGATCCGAGCGACATGCTGGATTTCTCTCTGCAGAGCTTCAGGCGTATGATTGACAGCTCAGCCAGACATCTGATTTCCGTGAAGAAGCTGTGTGCTTTCAGCCCGCTTTCACACTACTTACGTTTGGTACGTGTGAACTCATACGGTTCACATTTCATATGAAACCTATCTAATGTGCATAAGATAATCGCTATGGATGATGCATCATTTGCACATGCATTATATATGCACATGCATGCTTCACATTTCATTTAATGCTGTAATTATCTGTGAAATTTACTAGCAATTTAAAGTAAAAAAAAAAGTAAATCCTGCACACAAATATTGTGTGATGTGTGCAAAAGATTTTACAACGTCATCAAATGCAGCTTAATGCTTCAGTTATTTTAAAAGTGCATTCAGAAAACCTTTGAAAGCATTACAGCTTCTTCATGAAGATTCCCTTCTGTTGTTTTGTAGGTGTGCTCATTTTTGAATAAATAGAAAAACAGCGAGAGATAGAGAGCGTACTTTGTAGAGGCCATTGGTGGGAAAAGAGGAGTCCAAAAGAGAGAGAGAGAGAGAGAGCCATTATACATAATGCATGTCAGACCCGAACCCCAGAAGATCAAAACCCGAGTGTGAATATTGAGAGAGAAAGAATCTGTGAAGCTCTTATGCCTCCTTTCCTCTGAAAAGGAAGTTCTTTCTTCCCATCCCTTCCTCTTTCTAAAGTGTTTAACAGTAAAGGCCATATTGGATTGAGATATGACCGTCTCTGTCACACGCTGGGTGACGGCGGTGGGCTTCTAGAGGCCAGCGCTGATCCTGAGAGCTCATAATCCAGAACATGTTCATCACTCTTATGATTGATGAAATAAGTGTACATATTGTGACACATTACAGAAGAAAAGGTTCTGAATCTTAACGTTTCTGTCAGGAGCTTCATATTTAGAACCTTTTAGGCATTCCATCATGGGAAAAGTTTATGGATTTAGTTTTAATTAATTAATTTTGATTTAATTATTTTTTATTATAATTAAATCTTAGGAATTAAACTGCTAGTAAACCCACACTGTAAAAAATAATCCTGTAAAAAAAAACGATAAACTACTGGCAACTGCGGTTGCAAGCATCATACCGTAAAAATACGGTGTGTTACTGTTTTTTAAAATTAATAGCTAAATACCGTTTTGTCAGCTACAGCTATATGCTATTAAATTACAGTTTTTTACTGTAGCTGACAAAATGGTATTTAGCTGTTAATAAAAAAAAACAGTAACATACCGTATTTTTACGGTATGATGCTGGCAACCACAGCTGCCAGTAGTTTGCCGTTTTTTTACAGGATTATTTTTTACAATGCATTAAACATGAAAGTATTATGCAATTATTTAAGACATTTTTCCTCAATAGAACCTTTTTTTTTTAGCATAAAGCGTTCTTTAAAATTGAGTCAAGAACTTTAGAGATCTACATAGAACTCTAATGATCCTTCTTTCTAAGAGAGTGTATTGTACGTACAGAAAAACACATACTATATATGGGTATGTGTGTAAAATCCTAACATTTGCAATTAAGTCTAAAGTGTATTTTTAGCGGAAATGTATTTTCTTGCCATAAAGTACATTTTATTTTTTTTACATTTTTGATTTTAAAATATATTGAATATATTGATATCATTTACATCATGTATTAACATCAGCTCTCTCCTGCACTGGAAAGCTTTTCTGATATTAACTCAGGTCCTAAAGCTCTTGCCTGATCATAACCCTTTTTTTCCAGTGATATTCCTCTGGCCTTTTCTCTTTTGTAATGTCTCTCAGCCATCTCTCTTTCTACACTCTTCACATCTCCCTCTTGCTCACTCACTCTCTCTCCTCCCCCATCATGAGTGGACACGCCCCCTGCTGCTGATTGGCTCACTCTCTCTCCTCCCCCATCATGACTGGACACGCCCCCTGCTGCTGATTGGCTCACCCTCTCTCTTCCCCTATCATGAGTGGACACGCTCCCTACTGCTGATTGGCTCACTCTATCCTCCCCCATCATGGGTGGACACACCCCCTACTGCTGATTGGCTCACTCTCTCTCCTCCCCCATCATGAGTGGATACGCCTCCCTGCTTATTGGCTCATTCTATCCTCCCCCATCATGAGTGGACACGCCCCCTGCTGCTGATTGGCTCACTCTCTCCTCCCCCATCATGGGTGGACACGCCCCCTGCTGCTGATTGGCTCACTCTCTCTCCTCCCCCATCATGACTGGACACGCCCCCTACTGCTGATTGGCTCACTCTCTCTCCTCCCCCATCATGAGTGGATACGCCTCCCTGCTTATTGGCTCATTCTATCCTCCCCCATCATGAGTGGACACGCCCCCTGCTGCTGATTGGCTCACTCTCTCTCCTCCCCCATCATGAGTGGATACGCCTCCCTGCTTATTGGCTCATTCTATCCTCCCCCATCATGAGTGGACACGCCCCCTGCTGCTGATTGGCTCACTCTCTCTCCTCCCCCATCATGAGTGGATACGCCCCCCTGCTTATTGGCTCATTCTATCCTCCCCCATCATGAGTGGACACGCCCCCTGCTGCTGATTGGCTCCCTCTCTGCCCTCCCCCAACATGAGACTGATTGATTGCAGGTAGAAACTGTGTGGAATGGTTATTTGGAGTGATATGAATGAGGAGAGGGAACATCATGCCTCCTGATTTCAGTAGAAAGTCAAGTGATTGTATATACTCTGTGTCAGGAGGAGCTCAGGCCTACTCCATGTGTGTGTTTGTGTGCATCTGATTGTGTGAGTGTGTGTGTGTGTCTGATTTTGTCCAATTATTCCCTCCCTGCGGATGTTCCTATAATGGCCATCAGACACAGGAAGAGACCCGGCGCGATCAGATAAAACAAACACACACACACACACACACACACACACACACACACACACACACACACACACACACACACACACACACATACACACACACACACACACACACAGGTACCTGTTTATCATCGCAAACACTCTAATCATCTTCTCTGCAGTGCTCAGAATATTTTATTTCATTGGTTTCAATCAATCCGTAGTTGCATTTGATCATATTTCTCTGTCTTTTGCTTTGTTAATTCAGCTTTTCCTTGCTTTAGTCTTTTTGTAGCTTATTTTTTGGCACTATTTACCATGAAGCTGCTTTGAAACAGTATCTATTGTGAAATGCAGCATACAAAAGTAACAATCACTGTAGGTTAGTGTTCTGGTGTTTTTTTAGCTATTTTTCCACAAAAGATTTTCTCACAATTTTTTTTACCACAAATTATTTCTTTGTCTTGTTTTTCAGTAAAACATTATAACATTCTTCAAGCAAGATACATGTAATTGAGAAGTGAGTGATATAAGATATGAAGAAAAATTTAGTTAAGTGACAAAAAAAAACAAAAAAAAAAAACAACCATTTGTTTCCCCTTTGAATTAAGTGTATTTTTCTGACCACACTGGCAGATTTTTCTTTCAAGTATAAAGTCACTTAATTTTGATACATTTTTCAGACAACAAAACTTTAATACCTGAAGTAATTTTGCTTCTTGAGAAAATTAGATATTTATACCGTAAAACAATTCCTGCATTTCTGCAAACCCTGATACTTCCAGGTCAATAACCCTGATATTGCTGATATTTATTTATTAAGTGTTTGTTTGACCATGAAGCAAATCTCCTTTCCACTCGCACATCCGGCTCACTCTCCCTTACTAAAGTCCTTGACTCGAGTGCAAAATATAGGTGTTGTTTAATGAGTAGCTTTGATCCTCAAAGATCAAAGATCCTCTTCAATATCTGTGTAGTTGACAATAACATGTGCGTGATGAGCTTTTCAAGATGTTAGGTTAACATTTTTATGAATGCAAAAAATACCTTTAAGCTTTTTGCAGTTCACATAAATGTTATGCAGCAGGGTTATTATAGTTAACAAAAAACAAACAAAAAAACACTTAAAATAAAAGTAAACTGAAATAAAATATTAAAAAATAATAATTTTAATAAAACTATAGTATCTCAACTATACTAAAATAACACTGGCATGCAGTGCGACATGACATTTTTGTAAAGTACAAATATACTTCATGCAGTCTCTCGATTAATATAAGCTCATAAAACGGCTTGTATGATGATTATAAAACAATTTCAATATTTTTTTTAAACCGCTTTAGATTGAGTATATCACACTGCATTACATTGATTTGGTCTTATTAAATCATATGTTTAGCTCAATAAACTTTTTAATGTTATCTAATGAAGCTACCAGACAAAACATCATGTACTGTAGATGTTAAGAATGTCCATCTCACTCTTTTGCATTCAATAAAAGTGAAGGATGACATTGACTGTCAACTAAGGCTTTCAAGAAAGAAAAAAAGAACAGTTTAATTTCTCATTGCATCTTCGTTTGTTTTCCACAGAATGAAAGTCATATGCATGATTACATACAGTATGCAGGGTTCAGTCCACATACTTTTGACCATGTAGTGCATCAAGCCACACCTCTCTCATTTGTGTGTGTGTGTGTGTGTGTGTGTGGGTTGACGTGAGGGTAAAACTCTTCTTCCACTTGTTGCTGAAGTTGCGCGTGTCAGTTTCATGAAGCCCCTTCACTCACCAGATGTGGAGCACGAGCTCTCCCGATGTCTGACGAAGGCGAGGGTCTCCGTGCCTCCTCTTCCTCCCTCTCATCTTCCTCCTCCTCCTCCTCCTCCTCCTCTTCTCCCGCTTCTGCCGGCCAGACTCCTCTCCCTCAGCCGCCAGGACCCCTGAAGCGGCGGCCATCTGCTCCACATCCACGCACCGACCACCCGCACACCCGATCCAGAGACGCGTCTCCCCGCGGTCCGCTGGAGTTGATCATCAGGCGCTCGCCGGCGCGTCCCGGGCGATGCAGCGGCGCGTCTCCAGTGCGCGACGGTCTCCAGAACCGCGGACAGCGACCCGAGCATGAGACGCGCAGCCCGGAGGAGGTGATCGAGACCCCGCAGAGCTGCGCTCCACCGCACGCGTGAGTCAAACCCTCAGTCTGAGGGACTTTATAACATACACAGGGCAGGAATATAGACACGGACAGATGGAAAATGTTCGTCAGGTAACCTAAAACTGCTTCATGGTTTAACTTTCAATTAACTGCACGTTTTTTGTTGTTGTGCAAGTCAAAACTTTCATTTATTAATATGACCGAATCAACTTGCTTATAATTTCGAAAGTAATTTTTAAATCAAATTAGTCTTTAATGTAAGAACAGCATATTTTCACGTGCAGTGTAGGCTATAGAATAAAATTGGCCTAATATTTACAGTGGGATCGACTTGCACAAAACTTAATACGTTTTTTAATCGCTTGTGTAATTTGCTCTACTTTCTGTTTATCATGCATTTTTTTAACTAATTAATTTATAATATGCCTATATTTATACTATATACATATATTTATAATAACATTAATAATTTTTTATTAATAATATTTCTTTGCGTTATATTTCTTGTATTTTATATACATTTATAAGGTATTTAATGTTATTGTTATAAAAAATGTCATTGTCAGTGGTGTTCTGCGCATTTTGGGCATTAATTAACAATCACCTCAGTGTTTGTATTGTCACACTATTATCTGACTGATTTAGCTAGGATTTCTGATCGGATTTCGAAGCTGTTATGATGGAGAGGTTATAATGGTTTCCTGATTGACCAGTATGATGCGCATGCGCTGATCATCATCTTTGCGCTCCTTTGAGTTGGTGCAAAAAAAAAATCAGGCCGCGAATCACCACGATAGGTCTTTAAATATTGATGTCTGACGGTATATTGATGTTTAGCCGATAATTGCCTGAAAGTGTGTGTGAGGTTGAAAGAAAGAGAGAAATGGTTTGTAGTTTTGGTTCTGGACTGGTCTCAAGACACTGCATCTGAGATGAAAACAATAATAACCTGCCAAAATATTCCAGACAAGCTGGCTGTGTCATCATCTGATCCGCTCCAGCGGTAATGATACTGCAGGCAGAATCAGATCTTCATTAATCTCCATGTCAATCTCCAGATGAGACTCGACTTGAACATGACTGAGTTATTTTCCAAAGGCTTCCCCCAAATATAAGGATTCTGTCCTCATTTACGCACCTTTATGTCCATATAAAGCTGCAGGACGGTCTGTCTTGGAACAAAAAAGAAGAAATTGAAAAATGTTCTGATTTTCTGAGAGAGTTTTTACGCTCCATAAAGTTCATAACAGTATCTGAGGTGCCAGGTTTGGGTTGATGTCTTTTATTTTGAAATTTTTTGTTTCAGTTTATGTCACTTGGTACAGGTGCATATTACCTAAGTTTGCGTGTGGTTAGCATGTAGGAAGGGGGTAGCTGGGACGCTCACTTTCTGTTGACCGTTTTCATTTCATTTATTTTTATTTTATTTCATTGCTTTTTGCTTACTTTACCGTCACCTTCATCATGTGTCTGTTCGCTTCAATGTTACAATAAATCGCCTAAACTGTGCAGTGGAAACGCGTCATCTTTTACTGGCTGCCGCTATAGTATCCATACGACTTATTCAGAACAGGCTTCGGAAGTCTTTGTGTGAAAAACAGACCAAAATTGCTTTTTGTACTTTTGTGAGCTTGTCCTTGGTCCCTGTGTACTTTTTCATTGTGTGGAAAAGAGTTGTGTAAAAATTATAGATATATATAGATATACAATTTTGTGAGAATGAGGGTAATATTTCATTTTGGGTGAATTATCTCTTTAAATGTATAGCTTTTATAACATGGACACAAATCATATGACAATATAATTGTATAACAGAGTAACAATCAGTAATAGACAAAAAAACAACAATAACAAAAATAGTTAGGGAGACAATGATAATAATCATAATCATAATCATATCATAAGTAAAAAAAAGATAGGCCTATTAAAAAAAACAGTTTTCTTCGCTTTTGTATTTTCCGATACAGAGAGCTTTACAAAATATTGTTGAAACTGGTTGAGAAATGCCTTAAAATATGGTTTAGAATGTGCAGTTATGTATGTGAAACTTCATAAGACCTTCATGTTATGCACTTGAAGTTTTGTAAGTGCTCACTTATTTATAATAATTGCTCCACATTTCAGATTGGTTAGATAAGCTACATCCATCTACAAATGCATTCTTATCAATAAAAGCTGTGATGTAAGTAAATTGCAGATAGATATTGCTAAAAATGGTTCAGTTTGATACAAAATTGACTATATAATCAGATTATTATGTATATCTCTCTTTAGATGATTGTACGGGTAGATTAGCAACATGTCGAAGTTCAGATTGAATTGGTGTCTCGTGTGCTTTACATCAGAAGTGCACTATGTAGGGTGTATAGAAGGGAGCGGAGCTGCTCGTGTGTGTGTGTGTTTTATGTATCATTATTTATATACTTATTCGTGTTTATTAATGTTTTAAAACTCTGGTCACGTCCTGTTCACCACGCTTCCTCTTCCTCATTTTTTCTCTTCATTTTCCCCCCAGCATAAAATATCCACAGAACCTCCATCATTTCAAAGCGTTTGTAAAGAGGGTCATCACTTCTTTTATCTCAGTCTTTCCGCTCCGCTTCATCTGTCTCACTTCTCCGGCTTGTAGTCTTCCTCTCTCTCATTGTGATTCCAGCTGGTCCTTTCATTCTGTGTGCTGATGAGGAGCAAAAGCTTCATCTCTATGCAAGAGAGAAATGAGAGGTGATCTACACAGTAGGATGAAAGGATAGAAAAAAAAAGTTAGCATATTATTCTTTCTCTGTGAGTGTGTGTCCGTCGAGATAATCCACATTTTCTCCATATGGATGGGCTCATAAATCATTCCCTGTTTAAACTTCACTCGGATTAATCCTAAACTGTCAGATCAGACTCAAGCACATCATATAGTCATTAAAGCAGATGTGTGTTATGCAGGCTTTCTCCTGTGCCAGTGTGATGTTCACGGCATTGGTAGTTTGTCTTCCTGACGATGCTTTTAAAACATTGCTCTGTTTGTTTAAGCAGCCCGCAAGTCAGTGGAGTGAGTTTGAACCTGTTTGGGTGAACAATGGCAGACTCAGTTAAAGGGGTCATGACATGAGAAACCAAATTTGCCTTGATCTTTTGGTATATAAGAGGTCTTTGTACCATTAAAACGTCCTGCAAGTTTCATAGCTTAAGACGTCCTCCCCATTATAAACGAATCATTTATTTAATCAAGCTCTAAATACAGCTCGTTCTGGATCCATGGTAAGAAGTGACGTCACGGTACGAAGTGACGTACCAGCGTTTGCATACGACCGCCTCCAGAACAAGACAACTACGCTTTAAGCGCAAGACAACTGCGCTCATTTCGTATCGTTGTCACGCCCGCGCGCCGCGCGCCTCACAAGTGTTCAGTCGACGGACAGCGAGTGGGTCTGTGTACAGGGAAATTACGACGCCGCAGATGTGCTGTTCCTGGCTGTGGACAAACAACATCTTTGAATACGCTGCGGAAGATCCAGAGGTCAGGGAAAAATGGATACACTTTATTTTTTTGCGGACGTCCCAGTCCATTTGAAGGATGACTGTTTTGAGAACAAATCCCCAAATGATGCTGGCTTTGCCAGAAAACTGTTGCTCAAAGATAAGTCCGTGCCGACTATTCTGGGCTCAAGAACGACAACGCAAACTGTAAGTAATGTATTTAAAACTTTAAACTACTTTTTAAATACGCTGAATCCGCAAATGTTCTGGCTGGGGGCGTTAATAATTGATGCATAGGCACTGACGTTAGCCAATCATAACAGTGGGCGTTAACACTGAACTCTTAAAGGGGAAACACCCCCAAAACAGACTGTTTGAATGAGAGGATGAGAAACAGGGTGGGAAAGGGTCATAAATCACTACATTTTAAAAGTTTTTTGTAAAAAAAACTATAGTAATACTATAATTGCACCTAAGGGAACATAATAATAAAATAAAAAAAACCATGTCATGACCCCTTTAAGAGGATCCGTCATGCGAATCATTTTTTATTCTGCTAAAAATGTAAGTATGTAAATCAATAGCTATGTTTACATGGACACCTTTTGTTTCAACCGGAATGAAATTATTCTGATTGATAAATCCGAACATTTGTGTTTACACGTGAAACTCGACGTGAATATCGTGCAAAAGTTCATTTATTTCGCCGCATTGAGGCAGTAATTCATGCAAAAGGGGCCCAGACCAAGTACTGAGTACTTATACATGATTATACTTTTCAGAGAGCTGACATTTCTGTATTTAAAATCCTTTTTTTAATTGATTTCATGTAATATTCTAATTTTCTCCGATTTTGAATTTGGGGTTTTCATAACCTGTAAGCCATAATCATCAAAATTATAACTTTTGCACGTTATTCAAATTTTTTGAGTTTCACCTGTACATGAACGGACGCTAAATAAAGTGATTGGGTTGATGTGAGCTTAAACCTTGAAATCAGATTTAGTCATTTTCCGCTGTTGGCACATACTAACCATCCTCCTTTTCTTTGTTTTAAAAAGCAGAGTTAATATTGATCTATTTCTGGTCCTAATTAGGAGACAACGAGCAAACAAAGGTTTGTGATGTGCTGCTTACATTATCAAGCAGTAAAAACGGTCCTTTTCGCACATAAAACAAGGAGTCTGTGGAACTATGGACTGTCCGGCACCACTTTCACAGACAATGAGTGTAATGAGAATTTTAGATGGACATGACAGTCATTTATAACATTATATTCAACAACAACTGCTCTATCTGTGTGTCCATATGTCATTAATACAAAGTCACGTCATGTTATTCTAGATGGCGACGGCTGATAGGCCCTTAACTCAATCTGCTTGCAATCACATCATTCTCTATAGGGCACAGCTGATTGGTTCCTGCTGCATCAGTAGCCAATGAGCTCGCTGCTCAACCTTCAAATACTGCTCAGCATTTTCTCTAGCAGTTTTCAACGCGCTTTCAGAAACCCTCCACCTTCCCCAGCTCCACATGTATAGATCTGCTACGGGATATTCATGTACGCTATATTGTACAGCAGCAGCATGCGTTGCTCACAGCAGTGTGTTGTGTGTGTATTAGCAGTAGCGAGTCTCATACTACAGCAATAACATCAACAGCAGTTTAGCAGATCTATTCCATGAAGACCAAACATATCAACATTGTCTCATTCATTACCCTGCCAAACACTCTTAGAGATGTCATGACACAGAACACAATTTCTACATCATTACACATGTGCAGAAACCTGAAACCAGGTTTGCTTGTCAATCTAAACAAGTCCTTACATGTCCTATTGAACGGACTATAAAAGGTTTCAAACACCCCTTAGAATCCCAATGAGATATTTTAATCGCATTTGGCCAATTTATTCAGACTGTGCTACTAAGTTCAATAAGTCTGAATACAAACGGATTATCAGGGTTCCAGTAAATGCAGTCAATGATATGTAGATCTCATCAGTACATACAGCATCATATCAAAGCACCTAGCAACCAGCCAGAACACCATAGCAACGCACAGCAGCAGCAGAAATATAGCTGGTGTCTGCAATCTTTTTAACTTGATTTTTGTATTAAAGGGATACTTCACCAAAAAATTAAAATTCTGTCAGATACTCTCCCTCATGTTGTTCAACCCCGTAAGACTTTCGTTCATCTTCGGAACACAAATTAAGATATTTGTGATTAAATCTGAGAGTGTCTCACTCCTCCATAGGCTTCTATTGTAATTGAAACTTGCCGGGCCAGAAACGTTAGTAAAGACATCGTTAAAATAGTCCGAGTGACTACAGCGGCTTAACCTTAAGTTTATCAAGCGATGAGAATACTTTTTGTGCGCAAAAAACAAACACAAATAAGGACTTTATTCAACTATTGATGTTCTTCTGTGTGTGTCTCTGAGTGAGTTCACGTAGTGTAACAGCGCAGCGGGCTATACATCAGAACGGAGGCTCACTATTGGCCGACGCTGGTCATGTGTGTGATGCTGGCCAATAGTGAGCCTCCGTTCTGACTTACCGTAATTTGTGTTCTGAAGATGAAGGAAAGTCTTACGGGGTTGGAACAACATGAGGGAGAGTAATTACTGACAGAGTTTTCATTTTTGGGTGAACTAACCCTTTAAAGCGGTGGTATAATGCCCTTTTCACAAGATGTAAAATAAATATCTGGTGTCCCCAGCGTGTGTGTGTGAAGTTTTAGCTCAAAATACCCCACAGATATTTGTATATAGCATGTTAAGTTGTCCGTTTTTCAGGGTGAGCAAAAACACACAGTTTTGTGTCTGTGCCTTTAAATGCAAATGAGCTGCTGCTCCCGGCACAGGGGGAGGAGCTTCAACAGCTTGTGTCCTTTTACCACACACACACACACACACACACACACACACACACACACACACACACACACACACACACACACACACACACACACACACACACACACACACACACACGCACTGAAAAGTTCAAAAACATTTAGCCTTTTATGTTCAAACCGGAGTCAGACAATGATGGAGAGACTCAAGAAGAAGTGACAACATGTAGAAGAACAGGACATTTCTGAATGGTTAGTTGATGAATTTATGAAGCTTATGTGTAGTTATCTTCTAGTCATTGATTAGCATATTCTGTCATGATAATATAGAAATCGTGTTAAGGGGGCGGGGTTTATGTAAATTCTAGGGTTGGCGATTTCACTAACCCGGGAGGAATGTCGTGTAGTCTCTACCAGCCGTTTGTTGTAGTCCTTAAAAAACTATTTCTTTAAAAGCAAATATCTCATATGGAGATGTTGTTTATGCTCAAACAGCAACATTACACACTAACTACAGTTAGAAAAGTGAAATCATAATCAACCACCCCTTTAAAGGGGCTATGTGTAGTTTTCAGCGGCATCTAGCGGTAATGTTTTAGATTGCAACCAATACGTTTACAAGCGAGTGCTCGTGCGTGCTTTTATTATTATGTGGAGTTTGTGTTAGAGTCTGTGCACTTGCTCTCAGAGATAATAGCAAAACCCACCAATTGGATCATTTTATTGTGAGATTACAACCCCTTCACACACAGGTAATAAAAAATGGATTCATTTTAGAAGAAAAACTACACATAGCACCTTTAAGTAAACAATGTTTGTTTTGCGATTCCATTTGGTGCCACTAGTTGCACCACAGAAATCCCGCTGAAAGCGAAACTCATGCACCTGTAACTGTGTGAGAGAGACAGACGTATCTTGAGGATCTTAATGACCACACACACACACACACACACACACACACACACACACACACACACACACACACACACACACACACACACACACACACACACACACACACACACAGAGCTGTCTATCTGCGCTCAGCATGGCTCTCTCTCTTGAGTGCGACGCTCTTTCATGTCCCTCGGGGAACTCGCGCTGCTGGAATTGGTTCCATTTTCGCCCGCTCTATTCTGCGTTTGATGTGTCAGAGCGCTGTGTAATCATCTTTCCCATGTCTTTTTATCACTTCAGCCTTTTAGTCGTCTCTGAGGAGCACAGTACCAGTTAATGGTGGGCCACCTCACTTTATAGACATAACTACATTTTTAGATTTTATGAAGACAGTGGTTTCCAACAGCATTGTAAATGGTTCCCAATGTGTTGCTGGGACATTATGTGGCTGCTAGGATGTTGCTTGGGCATTTTTATGTTCTTGAAGAATCATTCACAAACACTACAGGACGACACACACTGATTTAATTCTTAGGTTAAGAGATTTGATCACACCACAAATATAAATATCAGCAACGATAATAGTTATGCTTGACTTAATAAACGCCACTAATTAAACAACATACTCTTCATTGATGTGTCTAACTGGAAAACTTTAGATTATCTCTCTCTCTCTGGGTTTATTGTGTATTCGTGTGTATTTTCATAAAAGCAGACAGTGTGTTTTGTTTTGTAGCAGGTTGTGGCTTGCGTTTTTGAGAGCGTTTCGAAATAAAATGTTCAGTGTGTGTGTGTGTGTGTGTTAAACTGCTGAGTAAATGGATTTTCTCCTGAGGCACTTTTGTAAGTGTGCAATTTCAGAAAAGACTGTGATCAAGAGGACTAAAATTGATATGCTTTCTAAACAAATATAGCATCTGCATTTTGCAATCATCATGTCATTTTAAAGTGTGATATATCCACTCTCACTCTCATCTAGAAATGACAAAACACAAGTGTGTGTATTTTATCCCAGAATTGTTGAAATCATGGCAGTTTCTCAGCTTTTGGTCCCACTCTTGAACATGACAGTGTGAGATCCACAGGGAAAAGCTGCAACCCCGAGCTGATCTCTGATGTCATTGATTATTGGTCCAATCATAGGTCAGATTGACTCATGTGGCGTGAAAGGCCAATTTAGCAACTTCTAAAAGCAGAGCTGTGATTGGCTGTTTTAGGCCATCCGTCTATTGACAAACAGTGATGGATTGAATCTCGTGCTGTGCAGTGAACCGAGTGTGTTTTAGTCAACTCGTCTAATCTGCTCTTAATATCGCTTCAGCCTTTTACAGCTACCGGTAGATTGTGTTGTTTTCCCAATCTCATTACTATTTTATCATAGTATTTATTTTACATAGTTATTTATATATTTTCCTTTTCATTCAAATATTGTGTTTTTTTGTGTTTTTATTTTTAATATTGTTATTTTTTTAATACTTCAACTTCAACTAAGAAAATTTTGCCTTGGCAACTACGTTTTTTATACTCTCTTTTTAGCTTAATGTAACAACTGTAAAATCAAGTCAGGTGAGCTTTATTGTTATTCTGCAATATGTAGAGACATATACGTATGTGTTATGTATATATAGATACACAGCCTTTATTTTAAAAAAAAAAGGTAATCTAACTAAAAATGTAAACATATACTGTTTTATATCTCAGTTCAATTGTAGCAGAACATCAGACTTTATTTTCTTTCTTAAAATGCTCCTGGTCCTATTGTGCATGCTATACTGTATATTGAATTGTGAAAAATAGTTTTACATGCATCCAATGTAAAACGCACTTTATTTTTCTCATAATATCCACTGCAGCATCTGCTCTTTTCTCTCAGTGTCTGAAATGGTTCGAACTAGGATTCAGTCTCTCTAAGCCCCGCCTCTCTAAGAGCTGCTCTACTCTGATTGGTCTAGTAACCCAATCTGCTGTGATTGGTCGAACACTTACAGGGCGTGTCCAAAACCAAATGTCATTAGCATATCTGAATCTCAGCTCTTGACACACAGTGATACGAACAGTAACGATGGCGTGGGTTTTACCGTATCAATCTCATCAAAGTGGATTTGCTTTGTCAGCAGAAAACAGCGTCTTCTCGACGTGAACAACACGAACCAAAGTCTTCCAGTCTCAGATACACTACAGTGTTTGTGGGCGGGGCAAAGAGACGCTGTTCAGCCAATGAAGACCGTAGGGTAGCATTATGCAAATTAGTTACAACCCCACATAGGTTTGTGCAGGAAGTGAGACTGGAATTACTGATGACTCGTTTCAGGATGTTCAGAAACGTTTCTTCATTTAAAACTCAATAGAGAGCCTAAGCATTAAGTATTACACTTCAGCTTCTGCTAATAGAGAGCCCGAGTCCCTCCCCTTCCACCATGGGACCTTATTTCGGAAAAATATTGTATGGTAGTCAATGGCGAGAGACAACAAATATTTTGATCTCGTTTGAATTGTGCCCTGAATTACACATATGATGTTTGTCAATTTAAAAGATACATTTTAAAGTCAAGAAAGTCGGAGTTTGATGTAAAACTGTTGAGGTGTAAGACTGTGAACATACGTAATTACAAAGACTACAATCCCAAAAGGCGCACATGTGACGTCATACCTTTTCACTCAATGAATGAAGCTAACTTTACTGAAGCTAACTTTACTGAAGCTAACTCTACTGAAGCTAACTCTACTGAAGCTAACTCTACTGAAGCTAACTTTACTGAAGCTAACTTTACTGAAGCTAACTCTACTGAAGCTAACTTTACTGAAGCTAACTTTACTGAAGCTAACTTTACTGAAGCTAACTTTCCTGAAGCTAACTTTACTGAAGCTAACTTTACTGAAGCTAACTTTACTGAGGCTAACTTTACTGAGGCTAACTTTACTGAAGCTAACTTTACTGAAGCTAACTTTCCTGAAGCTAACTTTCCTGAAGCTAACTTTCCTGAAGCTAACTTTACTGAAGCTAACTTTACTGAAGCTAACTTTACTGAAGCTAACTTTACTGAAGCTAACTTTACTGAAGCTAACTTTACTGAAGCTAACTTAACTGAGGATAACTTTACTGAGGCTAACTTTACTGAAGCTAACTTTACTGAAGCTAACTTTACTGAAGCTAACTTTCCTGAAGCTAACTTTCCTGAAGCTAACTTTCCTGAAGCTAACTTTCCTGAAGCTAACTTTCCTGAAGCTAACTTTCCTGAAGCTAACTTTCCTGAAGCTAACTTTCCTGAAGCTAACTTTCCTGAAGCTAACTTTCCTGAAGCTAACTTTACTGAAGCTAATTTCACTGAGGCTAACTTTCCTGAAGCTAACTTTACTGAAGCTAACTTTACTGAAGCTAACTTTACTGAAGCTAACTTTACTGAAGCTAACTTAACTGAGGCTAACTTTACTGAAGCTAACTTTACTGAAGCTAACTTTACTGAAGCTAACTTAACTGAGGCTAACTTTACTGAAGCTAACTTTACTGAGGCTAACTTTACTGAAGCTAACGTCTGTCATGTTTTCTACAGTCTTACGTTATAATCGTAACGTTACGCCGTCATGCCGGAGTGTGTTGTAGCCTACCAGACTGCACACACACGAGCAACGGTGACGTATAGTGCGAGACGAGAGATGAAGTTCATTGAGCGATTTCCACATAAAACTAAACGTTACTCTTCTGTTTTATGACAAACTGCGACTTTCTTGACTTTCATGATTATTTTTTAAATTGACAAACATCATATGTGTAATTCAGGGCACAGTTCGCACGGAATAAAACGATAAGTTGTCTCTCGCCATTGACTACAATACATATTTTTTCCGAAATAAAATCCCATGACCCGGAAGCGGAGGGGCGGGACTTAGGCTCTCTATAACTCCATTCATCTGCACTTTGACCTTTGAAACTTTGAAGAGCTTTTACATTCACAAACATCTCTGCATGAAAGGTAACAGTGAAGTAGGGGCGCTTTAACTTAGTGATGGATAGTCAAGTTCTTCATTGAATATTCTGCATCTCATTACACAAAATTTGGATTTAAAGTGTTCTTTACTAATATATTTTTTAAACTTTCTCTCAGGTCAGAGGTCATGAATCGCAGGCACACCACCCTGCGAGAGAAGGGCCGTCGCCAGGCTATCCGAGGCCCCGCGTACATGTTCAACGAACGTGGCTCCAGTCTCACGGTGGAGGAGGAGCGCTTCCTCGACGCTGCGGAGTACGGGAACATCCCCGTCGTCCGCAAGATGCTGGACGAGTCCAAAACACTCAACTTCAACAGCGTGGACTACATGGGTCAAAACGCGTTACAGCTGGCAGTGGGGAATGAGCACCTGGAGGTCACCGAGCTCCTCCTGAAGAAAGACGGGATGGCTCGCGTGGGCGACGCGCTTCTTTTAGCGATCAGCAAAGGGTACGTGCGAATCGTGGAGGCCATTTTGGCTCATCCGGCGTTCGCGGGCGGCTTGAGACTGACTCTGAGCCCGCTGGAGCAGGAGCTGAGGGACGACGACTTCTACGCTTACGACGAGGACGGGACGCGTTTTTCGCACGACGTGACGCCGGTGATTCTGGCCGCTCACTGTCAGGAGTACGAGATCGTACACATCCTGCTATTGAAAGGAGCCAGGATCGAGCGACCGCACGACTACTTCTGCAAGTGCTACGAGTGCACGGAGAAACAGAGACGCGACTCTTTCAGTCACTCGAGATCGCGCATGAACGCGTACAAAGGGCTCGCTAGCGCCGCCTACCTGGCGCTGTCCAGCGAAGATCCCGTACTGACGGCTCTGGAGCTCAGCAACGAACTCGCACGACTCGCCAACATAGAGACCGAGTTTAAGGTGAGAAATATCATATTACTAGAACCAGAATAAGCAAAAATGGCTTATTTAGTCGATTCAAATCCAACTGTATAGCGCTTTTCACAATACACATGGTTTCAAAGCAGCTTTAAAGAAAATCACAATGTTTTAATTATTTATTTTTATTGAAAAATCAATTGGACAACTTGACAATACCAAGACAACATAAATTGTCATAAACATGACATAGCAGATTCATTATCAAACTTAAGCAACCACTTAGCTTTATGGGTTAACATTATAATATTTTTTATTTTAATGACAAATTCAATGTGTACCACTGTAGTTGAGGTCAAGAAAAGTATACATGACACTGTTATACAATTGTTTGTCAGAGTATTAACGCTTAATGACATTTTAATGACAAATTCAATGTGTACTGTAGTTGAGGTCAAGATAAAATTTCCTGACAGTTATAATGGCCTCATGACAGCCGATGTCAAAACCAGTCACATGACGGTTTAATGTAATGTTAACCCATAAAGCTAAGTGGGTTTTTAAGTTTGATCATTAATCAGTTTCAGACATATTTATGACAGGTTATGTTGTCTTGGTAATGTCAAGTTGTAATGACAAAGACACTGACAGGTTATTATGTATTGGTTTATATCAAGTTGTCATAACAAAGACATCTCAAACAATGTCATATTTGCATTAAAAATGTCATAATTGAGCGAATGACACTTAATAACAGTTCATATTAATCGTGTGTCATGTCATGATTATGTCATGTCAGTCTTGTGCACACCCCTTCAAGTAAAGTGTTACCAAAGTAAGTTATAGCAATTGCTAAATAACACAACTATATACAGTTTGAAATATATTTGATATCCAAATGCATCCGCATAGAGTAAGTCACGTAAAGCGATATACTATATAGCAAATCTCAACTGCCTCTTTTTATTTTGTTACAAAATGTAGCAATATTGGGAAACACTTTATTTTACAGTGTCCTTGTTACATATGTTACATGTACTTACCATAGTAATAACAGTAAATTATGCATAATTACATGCAACTAACCCTCAACCAAACCCTAACCCTATAGTAAGTATATTAATAATACTGAGTACTTAAATACATAATCACACTGTAATAATTTACTGGTTATGTTGTCTTGGTAATGTCAAGTTGTCATACACTAGAAAATTGTTTCAACCCAATTTTGGGTCAAATATGGACAAACCCAAACGTTGGGTTAAAAATGCAATTTAAAAAATGAACCCAAATGGCTGGGTTTGATCATATTTGACCCAAAATTGGGTTGAAACAACCCAGCATTTTTTTAGAGTGTAACAAAGACGCCTCAAACATTTATAAATCATATTTGATTTATAAATGTCATAATTTAGCGAATGACACTTAATGGCAGTTGTCATAAACATGCATAAAACCTCCTTCATATTCATGACGTGTGTTATGTCATGATTATGAAGGCCTCATGTCAGTCTTATGCACACCCCTTCAAGTAACATTTGTAGCCAATAACCAAAAGTAGAGTTTGTACTGTAATTGTGCTCTTGGTCAGGATGAGTTTAGGTTTGGTGTGAGCAGTTTTCCTGAGATGTGTGGTGTGAATCAGGTGATATACTGTAGCACATCATCTCTGATTCTCTCCTGAAGGTGTTTTCATCTGTTAAAGTCGTTCAGTTGTTGATTTGGTACGATTTTTGGGTTGTTTTCCTGTTACGTCACCGACTTCTGTTGAGCTTCAGTTCGCTGACAGATTGTCTCTTTTATTTAATGTCCACTCTTATTACAATAAAGTGCTGGCAAACTCATTTTCCGTTGAAGATAGCAAGATTTCCAGGACCTGAGGGGGCAAAGCATCTCCGAACACATGCCGTACTCTACAGCGGGCTGAGGTTTAGATGCTGACGTGGTCTGATTTAGTGTCTTGTTTTGTCCAGAGGTGTTTCGAGATCTTGTGTCGGAGGAATGGTTCACATCAGGCATTGCTTCTGGTCGATTGCAAACTCAAATTTTGTGAGTGGTTTTTTAATAAAGAATGGCAACTCTGACCAACATCTTTAATGCACCTCATTGACATTTGAATATCGGCTCCGTGTAAAACAGGTTTACTTGTGAATGTCAAGGTCATATTTCATCACAAATGAATTTTTTTTTTTGGCGTTTAATAGATATAATGTATAATATTATGGCATAGTAATTTAATATATATATTGTGTGTGTGTGTGTTATAAAAAAAATATAATATTTTAGTATTATTTTGCAAATAAAAGAAAACTTTTTTACTTAAAAAAAAAAAGAAAAAGTCAAGGTCATTACTGGAATATAAAACTAAACTAACTAAACTCAATACAAACAAATACTACTATTATACATACTTAAATATTGTATAAGTTTAAATAATATAGCACTATTTTTATTAAAATATATGTAATACCTATGAAATATAAAAAAATATATAATATAATATATTATATTGCCACAATACAAAAATAAACATATATGGGCTTTATTTTCTTTATGCAAAATCCTTTTTCTTCCTTTTTATGTTGATTCGAACGTGATATTGAAAGTTTTTATATGATTCTCACCCGTTTAGACTCATTGGAGCACATACGGTACATACAGAGGTGTGTATAAAGTTGTTGTTATTTGATGTTAGGTAAGAAAAGATAAGAAAAACTCAATCAATATATATATAATGATAACATTTCAGAGGCATGTCTCATCTTCCAAACTCCATTAACGTAGCAGTGGCACTGAATCTTCAGGCAATACAATCAACTCTCGCTGTATGAGACCAATGAAGAACAGTGTGTGTGTGTGTGTGTGTGTGTGTGTGTGTGTGTGTGTGTGTGTGTGTGTGTGTGTGTGTGTGTGTGTGTGTGTGTGTGTGTGTGTGTGTGTGTGTGTGTGTGTGTGTGTGTGTGTGTGTGTGTGTGTGTGTGTGTGTGTGTGTGTGTGTGTGTGTGTGTGTGTGTGTGTGTGTGTGTGTGTGTGTGTGTGTGTGTCTGTGAGAAATGGAGCAGGAAACAACCAAATAATGTACTTTGAATTTGATGGCTGACGACTTTTACTTCTCACCTCCAGTGGATACGGACGTCCTGACCTGTGAGATGAAGCTAGAAGATGAGAAAGAAGCACAATATCTCTTTGTGTTGTATTTAAAAAGGATTTTTTTCCATGTTCATCTTTTAGTGTGTAATGTTGCTGTTTGATCATGAAAACTCTGCAAAGTCACAGTTCTTCTCTATATCAGTGTCCGTGTTTCTGAGCTCCTGAAACGCCTCCATTGTAGTCTTGAGTTTCTTCCGGGAACGAACACGTCACAATGTTCCTCATTTAAATCATTAATATGCAGAATAAAGGGGCGGGGCCTGGTTGAGTTAGTTAGTAGTGTGTTAAGCTGGCGGTTATGGTAACGAGGTGGGACATTTCCCAAACACACTCGAAGAGCTCGACCAATCACAACACACTGATCCAGCCGGCCAATCAGAGCACAGTGTGCTTTTCAGAAGGAGGGGCTTCATAGAGACAGGAACTAAACAGAGCGTTACTGACAGACTGGGAAGAGAGGAGCCACAACAATGGAGAATATGAGGAAAATAATGTGTTTTTTGAATATTCAAGCATGAAAACCTGTTCTAGTAGAGCTCAAAAACATCAAGACTTAATATGCCAATATTCCTGAAACTACAGGCATAGTTCTGGTAAATCAATGCAAGACAAATCTTATGCACGCATGTTTAATGTGAACGTCCCCTTAGAAGGCATTTGCTTATGTAGACAGCTCACTAGGGTTTGAAACCGAGATAACGGACTGGATGTGTGTGAGGATCAGGAGTAAGTGTGTGTTTGTCAGGGCTCAGATGGTGGCTGTCCACTACACAACTGTAAATTAAAGTGTTCTTCACACATGAGTGTGTGTAATTAACTAAAGCTTTTGTGTGTGTGTGTGTGTGTGTGTCCACTTGAATTTTAATTTGCACGTCTAGTGTTTGAGTAAAGCATCCACACGTTCACCAGCATCTGTTACCCAGCACACACTGCTCAGTAATGAGTGTGTGTGAGTCTGATCCTCAGGGATCTGATCCGTCTGTGGCCCGAATCAGTTCTCATATCGCCCTTACACACCGCATGTATTCTGAGGGAGCATAAAGACGTTTACTGTAGTTTTAACCAGCATCTGAGTCAGTCTTCTTGTAGTTTCAGTCTCAGATGAATAGAGCGTTTATGGACCATCTGCATATTGAGGTGAAACTGGAAAAATTACAATATGGTGCAAAAGTTCATTTATTTAAGCAATTCAACTTAAAAGGTGAAACTAATATATTATATAGACTCATTACATGCAAAGTGAGATATTTCAAGCCTTTATTTGTTATAATTTGGATGATTATGGCTTACAGCTTATGAAAAATTTCCAGAATATTCATAGGTCATTTTCATTGCCATTAAAGTGAAATAACTGAACATAAACATACAAGCTTGATAAAAATTACAATTCTAGAAGAAAATTTCAGATGGCACTTATATAATATGCATACATTTGCTGTTGAATACAGTTAAATACAGATATAATGTGCTTTTTTACTTTCTAACTTTAGATATTTAATTTCTACCAAGGCATTATTTTTAAATCAGTGCAAATAATAAGCATTGTGACAACTTACCCCATTATAGTTATATTTATTCTGCTAAAATGCATCCATAAATGCCCACCTAATATATATGAAGACTTCAGATGCAAAAGCCTGTAAGTGCTATCTGAATTATGTTTTTGAGCATTTTTATCAAGCTTGTATATTTAAGTTATTTCACTTTAATAACACTTAATAGGTCATTTTCATTGCCATTAAAGTGAAATAACTGAACATAAACATACAAGCTTGATACAAATTATAATTCTAGAAGAAAATTTCAGATGGCACTTATATAATATGCATACATTTGCTGTTGAATACAGTTAAATACAGATATAATGTGCTTTTTTACTTTCTAACTTTAGATATTTAATTTCTACCAAGGCATTATTTTTAAATCAGTGCAAATAATAAGCACTGTGACAACTTGCCCCATTGTAAGTTCAATAACTGTTGTTAAACAAATTTTCCCCCATTGCCATTAATTGTTCAAATGTTTTTAGTCAAGTCTCTGTACAGAAATGTATTTTCCTAAATTAAATGTAGGCTTTGAAGCGTTCACTAGAGTAAAAAGCGTGGCCTGGTTCTCAATCTTGAACATGATTGATTGTTTAACAGACATTACTAAACCTCAGTGTAATTCTGTACAGTTGTGAAACAGTCTTATTGCACATCACTGCGATTAATCATATTAATATGAAGTACATGTAACATTAAAGCTGTAATGGAAAATCCATATTAGAAATACAGTCATATGCTGAAGGCTGAATATGAAACCATCTGTGCTGAATATTTATGATGGAAGGAAGAGAAATTAAATTATTGTTGTGTGACTGTTTACATTAACGTATTCATTAAGCAAACTCTTTACTCCAACATGATTTACAAGTGAGAATATAAGCAATTTATCATAAATGATAATTCTGTAAAGCAGACTAGCTAAAGCAGAAAAATAGAGGAAAATAAATGTATTTAATAGTAAGTTACTTTATAGTTACGGATTACGTGCAGTGATATTAATTGCTATGTTTCCATACAAAGTTGTGCGCAATAATTGGAATAGCGCTTAAAACATTTGCGATTAAAGCATTGTTTCCATCCCATGTGTTCAAGAGACCTAATTATTCACTTCCTGAGAAAATGGTACAAAATATCTGTAATATAAATGTAAGTTGTGAGATGCATCTGGGAGATCTATGCATATGGATCAAAATTATCCATTTTTCTTTTATGCCAAAAATCATTAGGATATTAAGTAAAGATCATGTTCCATGAAGATATTTAGTAAATGTCCTACCGTAAATATATAAAACATGTATTTTTGTGAGTGAATGCAGCACAATCGTGAACATAAATGCACAACTTTAAAGGAGATTTTCTCAATGTTTATATTTTTTTGCTCCCTCAGATTCCAGATTTTCAATAGTTGTATCTCGACCAAATATTGTCCTATCCTAACAAACCACACATCAATGGAAAGTTTATTTATTCAGCTTTCAGATGATGTATAAATCTGATGGTCAGATTTTGTGTGAGATGCATCTGGGAGGACCAAATCATTTTGATGACAGACTTTGGTTCAGGCTTTTCAGAACGATCAAACCAACTCTTGATGCTGTGATGCGATTGGTCCGCTGGTTAGTCCAGTTATCCAATCACAAAAGTCACATGAGTTTCTTCGGTCAAGGGGAATTCTTCGGTAAATGTGTAGTTTATGCACAAAAATGATCTGCCTCAATCAGGATTATTATAAAACTGAAACTGAATCTAAACCCATAAAAAACATGTTACTTGAAATAAAATAAACCTTAAGTGAAATAAAATAATTAAATAGGTGCCACGCCAACATTTCTCATTAGCATTTAGTTTAAAATAGGCATATCATTTTTTTTTTAAATGACAAAGAAATCATAAAGATAAAATGTATTCAAAATATTAACTAAAGCTAGTATCTCAGTGATAGGTTATAACACTCAATTGAGCGCATACGTTTTTATGTGAATTTTTAGAAGCAGAAATTCTGAAATTTCTGAAATGATTGCATCCAGTGTTTTGTAAATGGATTGTTCTGTTGTGTTGTTTGAGCTTCAAACTGTGTAAAATCATCCTTTAAGTCGTCCATTAACTACTGTACCCAGGCGGATGAAGCTGGTTATTTCTTACCGATGTCATTCCTGTTTAGTGGATTTTAAGTGAAGAATTTATTTCTGATTTCTTAGCATGCGTCAAATGAAAGCTTTCAGCTTCAGTGTCTTTTAGTGGTTTGACTCTGAGTTTTGTGCAGTGTTTCGCCCCACAGCTTTACTGTCAGAGTATCACTGTAAACGAGTCGAAATGATTTTCTGTGGGAATCGACAACATGTCTCAGATAATGTCATTAGAGCTTAACTGACCTGACATATTCCTATAATGTGATCTGAAGACTTCACACGAGAGAGTGTCAGTAATGATGATGATGGTGTGTGTGTGTGTGTGTGTGTGGGTGTGTGTGTGTGTGCATGCGTGTGTGTGCGCACTGAGACAGTATTCATGTGTGTTGGGTTGTTTAAACTCAAAGTGCCTCTCTCATTTCTCAGAAAGACTGATGTCTTCACACACAACAGTGAAAAGAGCAAATCGGTTAGATCAGCTGGCTATCAGTCATATGAAACACACACACACACACACACACACACACACACACACACCTCGGGCAGGTCGGGCTCAGGGGATCGTTTTCATCATTTGACATGTTCATATCCATCATCATATGCTAAACCGAGAGAGCAGATATTATAAGACAGAGCGGTCCAAACAAATCACAGAAAGAAAAATGGTCTCAAAGTATTTCATTTGATATACTTATTATTACTTTATTATTATTAAACATGCGTATTATTATTAATATGTAAATATAAGTATGATTATAGATAGTGCTGGGTATCGATTCAAATTTCAAGAATCGATTCGATTCCGATTCTCAAGATCTTGAATCGATTATCATTATTCGATTCGATTCGATTCGATCCGATCTGATCCGATCTTATATTTTTAAAATCAAAAGTTTTAACTGCTCATGAACAATCAAGTGTTTGTATTAAATAACATTCACAAACATACATTAATGTTGTAAAAATGTATTGTTCACTCAATGTATTGATGTTAGATAAGGCATTAATGTTAATGAATGGTATCTTAATGTAGTGTTACCAACTAAACAGGAGATAAAACGTGTTTTATTTGACTTGACTGTCCTTTTATTTAATCCAAAACTGCGTTCATATTTAAAAGGCCTTTTAAACTAGATACAACGAACCGCACACGATACCACTTTAGGGGCCGTTCACATATCGCGTTTTATGCGCGTGCAAATTCAGTGAGAAGCACTTCAATGCATCTCAACAGGTCATGTGACAAAAACCAGCGGCCTTTCCGTAACAACATGGAAAGCTCGGCCGAACAGCTGATCGTACAGGGCGGCTTTTTATTTCTCATCTCAATGAATATATCTAGTAGTAAAGCTAATGCAAGGGCTAGAAATCAATTAATTATTTGATGATACTTCCTCGTCATCATGGAGAGCGCAGTTTGCACGAGTTTGCACCGCTTTCTCCTCTCAACAAGCGCGTGCTTTCCCTTTGCGTCTGCCGTTGCTATGCAACCATGAACAGAGGCGCGCCTAGAAAACGAATTTGCACGCGCAAAAAACGCGCTGTGAACGATTCATTCCTCCTTTCTTGTCAACAAGTGGATTCAGAGAAACCGCATTAGCAGCGCCGCCGGTCGCCGTGTCTCAGTGTGTTTATGGGGAAAATGTAGTCCTGTTATTAAATCGATCCTCTGAGTTACGGATCGATCTTTAGAGATTAATATGAAAATCGATTTAGAATTGGTGAATCGATTTTTTCAACACAGCACTAATTATAGATGCAATCAGCAATTACAGAGTGGAACCGTGACCTTGTAAAGTTACAGTAGTTTGATCAAAAGTAGTAACTATTAAAAGCAAAATTGAAGAACGAATTGGTGTGACGCCATTTTGAACAAAATCAGGCCGAAATTAAGTTCATTTGGTGTTTGTTTTGGGAGTTTGAAACGGCAACGAACTTTATGGATAGCGAACTTTACGGAAAACAATAAGATGTTAAAGGTGCAGTCATCATTGTTAAAGACACTATGTAATTTTTTAAGTTGATTCTTAGCAAAAAACACTTTGTTCTTTCAAAATTATATGTGCTCATTAATGTAATCACTTCCACCAACTAATCAAGTATTCTCGTAAGCGTAAATCTGCTATTTATAATACATACGGGTGAGTCGCTCGAATGGCAGCCATGTTGCGCCTCCATCTTGAAAATACATTAGAAATTCAAGCTTCGCCTTTCACGTTTTTACACTCAGTGGCGCCGTGACGAATGCGAGCGGGAGATTTTTATTTTTAAAGGCCAGTTATTTCATGGATCCAGGATAATATGCATCCGGATAAAGATCCCTCGGCCTTTGGAATTAAAATATCCGCACATCGTCACACACCCTTCACCAGACCTAGAGATCGGCATGAGGTACAAGATCATCTCTCAATGCAAATCAAATCATATATATACTTTCTGTTAATTTTTATCCATTTTTAATGCCTTCTGCATTTCTGTTTGCTTTGTTACAGGGTGCTGTTTGATTTTGTAAGGATTCATAAAGTGATATGGGCTGTAAAGTTGTCATCAAACCTGAATTACTTCACAGCTATGATGACAACGTTTAGATGATCTCACATCTGTTTTTAGAAATGACTGTGAAGGGAACGTTTTACATCCTTGATCAATTTTGAAATATTCATATATGCATAGAATCATAATATAGTGTATTTGATGCTGATGCATTTCCCTGAAAGGGTTCAACACTCAGAACATCTGCTGTGTGTGTGTGTGTGTGTGTGTGTGTGTGTGTGTGTGTGTGTGTGTGTGAGACTGCCAATGTGTTTGCTGTATGCTAGCTTGGCTAATTTGAGCTATAAAAGGCAGGCGTCATTAGCATATTTCACATTGTATAAGAGTTTCAGTTTTGTAATTTACTGATTGGTTAATACATGGTTTCAGTCACTCTAAACTACACACTATAGTTGCAGTGCCGACATTAAGCTTTGCGTTGCATTATGAATTCATTTGTGACATATCTCGGAAAGCAGCATCACATATAGAAACACTTTATTTTTTGCTTTATTTTCGAACACTTCTGCTCACCAAGACTGCATTTATTTGATCAGAAACACAGTAAAACCTGAAAAACTGTGAAATATTATTACAATTTAAAGCTGTTTTCTACATGAATATATAGTAAAGTGTAATTTATTCCTGTGATCAAAGCTGAATTTTCAGCATCATTACTACAGTCTTCAGTGTCACATGATCCTTCAGAAATCAGTATAATATGAGGATTTACTGCTCAAGAAACAATTATGATTATTGTTATCAATATTGAAAACCGTTGTGCTGTTCAATATTTTTTGGGAAACCGCGAATAATTTATTTTCAGGATTCCTTGATGAATAAGAACAGCATTTATTTGAAATATAAATCTTTTATAACATTATAAATGTCTTTACTGTCGCTTTTAATTAATTGAATGCATCCTTGATGGATAAAAAATATTATTTTCTTTCAACAAAACAATCTTACCGACCCCAGACTTCTGAATGGCAGTGTATATTTATGTGTCATCAAGTCAGCATATTTTTTTGTTTTTTTTATAGTCTTTTTTTTTTTTTTAAACTGTAGGCCTACACATGAACATATACATTTCCATGTAACAGAAAAAAAAAAAAAAACTAGTCTTTTATTAACAAGTCAGCATGTTTGACAGATTGCAGAATATCTCTGCTAATCCTTCTCAGTGTTCTCGATCCCTCACCAACGGGCAGCTTCAAACCCAAACTGTGCAACGCTTCTGAGTTTATCTGTGGACAGATTATCCGGGTCTTCTTTTGAACAGACTGTGGTTCGGAGTCAGACACACACACACACACACACACACACACACACACACACACACACACACACACACACACACACACACACACACACACACACACACACACACACACACACACACACACACACACACACACACACACACACACACACACACACACACACACACACACTGGTTTGCTGGTTATCTCTGAGATAAGCCTGAACGCCCACAGACCCGTGTGTCAGAAATCAAACACTCGCTGTTCTGGTGAAGGGTTGAAGCGCTGTAGTTGTTCTCCAGACTGAAGATGATTGTGTGAAAGTGTTCGTCTGTAAATGCTGGTTTCTGAGCCGTCAGTGTGTGTTGTGTTGGTCTTTTCCTGCTTGTCCATCAGTGGAATAATTCAAGAAAAATGTGCTTTTCTATATCTTGCAATTCAGTTATGGATGAATCTCACGAAGACATGTCTGAAGCAGTCATCCCAGAATTACTTTAATGCAAAAAATAAAAATAAAAAATCATGTAGGCCTATGTAATGTAGCCTAGTAATGAATATCAATCTTTTTACCAGACTTTTTTTTTAATGAGCGTTAATTAAAAGTAGTACAACAAATACTACCATGATAGATAAATACTATACTAATTAAATATATTTTAAATAAAAGTATTTATATATTTAATTATTCAATTATTCAGTTATATATTTAATTATTGGTAGTATTGTATTTTTTATTTTTTTAGCTTTACAGGAATGATAATTTTCTGTAGTTTGTCTTGATGATTATCTTTATTTAAAGTTTAAAAACCACATGCACACTTTGTATTTTTCTTTATCATTATAAAAGTACATGTTTATTTATTTATTGTATTTAAAATTGCAATACAAATTAAAAGTAGTACAACAAATACTATGATGTATAAATACTTAGAATATTACATACATATATTTAAATATTTCATTACATTTTCTAAATTAATTAATTAATTTACTTCACAGTAATGTCATTTTAATTTCATAGTGTAAGGTTTCCAGTACAGTCGGGTTTAGCTACTTTTATTCAACTAGAGAAAAAAATACTTTTTTTTTTTGAAGAATCATTTGCTTTATTTGAAGTTCACAAGGCCTTTTTTTTTCTTTAAAGGAGAACTCCGGTCAATTTTAACATTGAGCTCAATTTTTAGTAAATGTGGAGTGCTGTCAATACAGAGAACAACGACAAAAATCGGTGTTGCCTACACTGTGTTATCCTATTTTTAAAATTTACACCCTATTGACTTGAATGGGGCAAGTTTTAAACCTGCTTTTATCCTCTTAACATCCTTGATGTGTCATACAAGTGCCCAGCCATGTGAGTGATTCCTTCAGAGTGAACACGAGTGAATCTGACTGCAGGAGATGTGAAAGTTATGAATAAAAATTATGTTATATCAGCCAGCGCACATACCTGTATTTAGTTCCTGTTTTCGGTGGAAGTCCAAAGTAGTCGATTGTCGAGTTCACGCGCATAGGTTTAGTTACTATGATCACGCGCGTGAACTCGACAATCGACTACTTTGGACTTCCACCGAAAACAGGAACTAAATACAGGTATTTGCGCTGGCTGATATAACATCATTTTTATTCATAACTTTCACATCTCCTGCAGTCAGATTCACTCGTGTTCACTCTGAAGGAATCACTCACATGGCTGGGCACTTGTATGACACATCAAGGATGTTAAGAGGATAAAAGCAGGTTTAAAACTTGGCCCATTCAAGTCAATAGGGTGCAAATTTTAAAAATAGGATAACACGGTGTAGGCAACACCGATTTTTGTCGTTGTTCTCTGTATTGACAGCACTCCAAATTTGCAAAAAAATTAGCTCAATGTTAAAATTGACTGGAGTTCTCCTTTAAAGTGCAAATCTGGATATTACTTTTTATTTTTTTCTCATAGTAATTAATGGGCAACTATGGTAACATGATTTGATTTACAGGTGGGTGTGTCTTCCTGGCTAATCTCTCTCTCTCTCTCTCTCTCTCTCTCTCTCTCTCTCTCTCTCTCTCTCTCTCTCTCTCTCTCGCTCTCTCTCGCTCTCTCTCGCTCTCTCTCGCTCTCTCTCTCTCGCTCTCTCTCGCTCGCTCGCTCTCTCTCTCTCTCTCTCTCTCTCTCTCTCTCTCTCTCAGAACGACTACAGGAAGTTGTCTATGCAGTGTAAGGATTTTGTGGTGGGTGTTCTGGATCTCTGCCGGGACACAGAGGAAGTGGAGGCCATCCTGAACGGTGACGTGGACCAGAACCCCCCCACAGAACAGAGACCCTGTCTGAGCCGCATCAAACTCGCCATCAAATATGAGGTCAAAAAGGTGAGAACGCTCTTTTGGTGAACCCACATTAACAAACGGTCATGAAGACATACATGTATTTTGTTTATAATACATTAACATCCTACCGGACGGTCACTATGGTTTTTAGCCACAGAAGTTTAAATGTTTCAACACATCCAAAGCTCAAATTGGACAAACCCAGCCATTGGGTTAAATTTTTATAATTTATTTTTAATCCAATGTTTGGGTTTGTCCATATTTGACCCAAAATTGGGTTAAAACAACCCAGCATTTTTTAGTGTAATCATTACTTCTCCCTAAAATCTGAGGGAAATTATGGTGAATAACCCTGATGTAGAAACTGTGGACTTGTAACTTAAATCTGGGGTGTGTGTCCCGAAGCCAACTGTGGTCACATGTTCAGTCGTTACCAACACAATTCAACTGATCTGGCTAACGATGCTTTAGGGAAACACTCCTGATTGGTTGACTGGACTGTTGTTCCAGGATCAACAAAGATGTCAATCCAGGAACATGTTATTCTTGGAGAAATCAGGTTCACGTCACACTCAAGACGCAAGACACGAGTGCAGTGGTTAAAGACGTCCGTCTAGCGCGTGTTTACACTGAAAACACTGTAAAAGAAGTAGTGATGGAAAAGAAGTTCGAATAATTTTACTGACTCTCTTCATCAAAATGAACACATTTTTTTACGAGTCATTTCGTTCATTTAAGGGGCTTTAAAGCAACACCAAGTAGTTTTTGCTCTCGGGGTCCCCCTACAGTTGGGAAACAGTATTGTCTTCTACTACTGTCGCAAAATCTGTCATGGTTACACCAGGGGATATACGTGCATTTGTTGACAAGCCGATCCCCCGAACTCTGCAGGAGGAGTTCTCACGTCTTGGGTTCAGACGTCCTGCGTCGCGTGTGAAATGTCTTCATCCCAGGTACAGTGGCATATATGTCAGCATGTCATATGAATATAATTGCATGGGTTTTATTTTTTTCAAACACCAAAAGATTGCGTAGCTCGCGTTTACAAGCCAGCGTCATTAAAGTAGCCTATTTGGCTACTGTTTTACATAATGGATATGCTAATTCAATTTAATGTTTGTGTTTGTGTGGTAGGTAATAGCTATATATCGTCAATATTATAATATCAAGCAAGCAACCATAGATGAATCTGCACATTTGAAAAATTGATTTGCATGGTAGCCTGAGGCAAGACACTTTCGCCAGAAAAATAAATAAATAAACAGACATGACTATCAGCCTGCAGTCATTAGGATAGTTATCCTAACAGATGATTGTGTCCGTAATCATGTAGCTATTGTTAGTCCGACAGCATGACGGCCAAGTCAGCATTGGTCCCTCCTCCTCCTCTAGCGAACACTGGACCAATATTGATTCTTTGATTTTATCACTCCCTTTTTCTCTTCCTAGTCTCCTCCGACAAAACCTTTGCCTCCTTCGGTTTAGTTGCTGCTTCGGCCGTGACAACAACATACACGCTTAGAAGAAAAGGTTCTATATAGAACCTTAAAAGGTTCTATAGGCGCTTCATATTTGGAACCCCTAAAAGGTTCTATACAGAACCCAAGAAAGGGTTCTTTCTTGTCATTATAGAACCTTTTTAGCATAAAAGGTTCTTTGGAGTTGAGTAAAGAACCCTATGGTTCTATATAGAACCCCAATGAACCCTTTTTTTCTAAGAGTGTAGAACAGGGGTTCCAAATACGAAGCGCCTATAGAACCTTTTAAGGTTCTATATAGAACCTTTTCTTCTAAGAGTGAGACAGACGCTATACCAGCCGGCAAACAAACGCTCGTTGGGCTCTCACGTCCGAATTTGAGGAAGTGGGGGAAGTGAGGTGCCGTAAAGCAGTCGAATATTGTAGTTCTTCTTGTGCTCGGGTTATTACCCGAACCCCGAAGCTCCGTAGAGCAAGTAAAAGCGATACAGACCCCGTCAGGCTATGGCAGACGTGTCATTCAACCTATTGTAAGTCGATGTACCATCACAAGAGTCTTGGAAATATATTATGAAGGTTGAAAAACTACTTGGTGTTGCTTTAAACGTTATACTTTTAACAGGTTTAAAAGTCCCCGAACACATCCACCTACGCAATCTTGATCATATTCTGAATCATTATAATGCAGTCAAAAATAATTCACAGGGAACATAATCAATTCCTTTATTCCGAGTGTTTCGTTCATTTGTCACGTGACAGACGCAACGAACGGATCGTTCATGAACGACTCAGAGGAACGGGAGAAAGTATTCTGTGTGACGCTCTGTAGGGTCGGGGACAGGAGAGACGTGAGGTTTGGACTAATCAAGGATCTGATTGGCTCTGTTCTTCACCTCCGCTGAACTCTTGATTATTCGACTGTGTCTCAGATGGAGAACTCGCTCTTCTGCGTGATAACCGCTCCAGAACTTCCTCACCTTCTGACTTCAGCACACACACACTCCACTGACACGCAAACCGGCTTTCTAATGAAATAACCTCCACGAGTTTGCACAGGCGGTTCAACACTGAGCATGCTTTGAGGTCATGCATGTGTGTTTCTGTAATTACTTCCTTTGGCTTCTAAATGTCACACACACACACACACACACACACACACACACACACACACACACACACACACACACACACACACACACACACACACACACACACTGGGAAATGAAGCCGAGACAGTGGGCTTGTGGAGACACGCCTCGACTTTAATTTCACAAGATAAACACATGAAGTCGCTGTAAAGTGTCCAGGGAGCTTCTAATGTGTGTGTATAGTTTCTGAAGAGACTTTTGCCGATGTCTCCGATGTTTCTCCTGAAATAACCCAGTTATCTTACATGTGTCTCAGGGCGTCCACACCTGACAGTCCGAACCAAAGTTCATGTTTTCATACATTATATATATAGTTTTGGTTTGGTTTCACATTGTGGGCGGAATCTGGACATTGATTAGTTTGTAAACGGACTTGCGTCTGACCTCAGCGTGTTGTCAATTCGCTGTGTAACTTTGACAAGAATGAATGAACAGACGCATATCGTTGAAACTATATTGCTATTATTACGGCATTACCACCTGCAGCACCAACTATACGCGAGGCTAGTTCAAATTTGCCAAATGAACGTCCTCGTCGTGCGAACATTTGATCGTCGCCGGCAGGAAAGGAGGAGAAGACTGCAAGCGTTTTTTTTCCAGTTAACATCTTATGTCGTCAGACCATATTTTAATTTAAAACCTTGTCTCCTCCTCTCCCCATGTGCCACGGCTCATTTTCTCCTGCTATCTTTGTCTCTTCTGCTACGCGTGAAACACCGGAACGTCCTGTAAATGCTCTGAACGTCCAAACCATACAGAAAATGCTTTCACACTATAGCGAACCAAACCTTAAACCGAGACTGCCTCTTTTCATCGGACCAAATTTCGTCTGTTTGATCCGGATCGTGGTCTGGGAGAGGTTTCACACTGTAATTTTGATTCGGATCAAACTAAAAGTCCAAAAATCCGGACCTAACAAGGTAGGTGTGAAAGGTCCCTCGATTTCAGAAGAGATTGCAGCAACTATCCTCAGAGATCTCAATATGAAGTCAAATATTTCTCATCAAATGATCTGAGCTGCTATCCACAGTCCTTTTATACCTCTATCTTACACCCGGCGCAATGCAGCGCCAAGCGCGACGCAAGTGTGTTTTGCTAGTCTCAGCCTGACGCAGTTATCATTTTCACGTCCTGCGCCATGATGTTTAAATAGCAAATGCATTTGCGCCCATTTGTGCGCCCATGGGCTGCTGGTCTGAAAACCAGGTGTGTGTTCAGGCGCATTGTTGACACGTTGCTATTTTGAGGAACAGAAATAAACTGAGTCATTGACCGACTGAACCCTGCTCTAAAGTCAACGGCGCAATGTTTTTTTTGTTATTTAAAGAGCGTGTTAGTAATGTACGCCTATAGACGGGTCCACAACGCGCGTACACTGCTTATTACACAGACTCTCTGCTTATTACACACACACACACTCTGCTTATTACACACACAGAGACACACAGCAGCACACAAACATGCCAAATATTTAAAATAAAAGGATTACAATGTAAAAGATTATTATCGTGTACATAAAGATATGGTGGAATCCGGCTTGTCCCGTAGGTGTTCTGCTTACTCACTTTTACCCCACACACACACACACACACACACACACACACACACACACACACACACACACACACACACACACACACACACACACACACACACACACACACAGCTTTAACCTCGCGCACGAGCAGATCCGTTTGTGCTCTGGAGACGCGTTCGTCTCTCCACTATCAAATGTTTTCCCGTTGTAAACTAGCAAAAGTGGATTTGGACACGACTTAAGTGAACTTGCGCCCTGCGCTTTAGACCATGCGCTTGGATTGTTAAAATAGGGCCCTTATACTCTTACTTTATGTCAACTATTGTGTCTCTATTTGTGTTCGTTTTGATTTCTCTTTAGGCGTGTTAGGCAAAACATCTGAGACAAAGTTGATACTTCATTGGAACATAAATGAGGATTTATTGTAATCAAGGTAAAAGTCATTGATAAAAATCAAATAAATATGAACTGAAATATATATATTTTTTTAACTTATTTTTATTTCAGCAACATTTCGTATTTTCATTTAGTTGATTTTGATGTACTAAAATAGCTCAAATTAAATAAGCAAAAATACAAAGTAAAACTATACACACACATATATATATAAAAAAGTAATAAAAATTACAAAAACACACAACAAAAACTTTCACAACAAATGCAGCATGATATAGGCTATAAATTCATATTTGCTTTACAGGAATGAGAATTTTCAATGTGATTATGTAAATTTTCCACTGTTTTTACTGCATAAACGTGTCAGTTGCTGTGGATCAGTGTGTGATGTGCAGGTCATGATCATCAGCGCTGTGGGTTTAAAGGGCTCACGACCTTGTTAACCAGATAATGAGTCCTGTTGCCCTCAGCTCAATGCAAACCCTCTCGAGAACGACTCTCATTACAGGACAGGTGACTGAAGCTTAATCATTTTCACATTGTGATTTAAATCTTAATAGTTTTAATGACTGAAGACCCGTGACATCAATGACAGATTCTTTAGTTATATAAAGCCTTCGAGGAACATTGCAATCATCATATTTATGAGATTAGAGCACTTGAAGACCACAGTATCGTAGTTACTTGAGTTGAGGGTATTGATTAAAGAATCCAGTGTTGATTGTAATACGTTATAATTGTGAATGTTGACGATGCAATTTAATTTGTGTGCATTTAGTTAGTTTACAGATGACAGGTTGCACTTTTTAAATGGAGACATCATGAATCTAGAATACAACATATGAGAACAATATCACTTTTTATTAAGGCTTACAAATCTATACGCAGGATGAATTACCTGAGAAAAAAATTACCTGGGAATTAATTCATCAAAAACTCTTTACCCATTATAAAATAATTATGCATATGAACCCCATTCACATTTAACTTTTAAAGATTATGCAAATCAAATCATTTCAAGTTCGGCTTTTAAAAATTATGCAGATTAAAATATTAAATATGCATGAATACAAATTGGTGCCTTTTGTAGATGGGGAAACTAAACATGTAGTTTATTAAGATGAGTGTGAGACCAATTTCAATTAAAGCAATCAGAAGGGATGCTTGGGCTGTTGCTATGGCAACCAGGTACAAGGTTCAGGTGACCTCAGAGTCATGTGTGTCACGACACACACACACACACACACACACACACACACACACACACACACACACACACACACACACTCACACACACACACAGCTTTAGCCGGCTCCAGCTCTGGATCACACACCACCGGCCTTAAATCAGCGTCACGATCACGTTTCTTGAGGGAATCTCAATGCAAGTGTTATCTTCTCTAAAGAAACACACACACACGTTTACCTGTCTAACAGAGCTACAGCACAACAGGAAACCCATACATTTACCTTGATTGGATTTTACATAAATGAAAAAAACCTCACACTACTAATTGTAATCATAAATTGAACAAGAACATTTATCTTATTACAAAATTTGTAAAAATGATATTAATATAATTTAATTTCAGTTTTACGCTGAGGTAATGTCCTACTACTATCCGATGTCTGTTGAACACATCTGGCCATGTTTCAATATTCTGCTGCTGTATTCATCCACAATAAGTGCACATAACTGCTGTAATCTGATTTGTCATCCTGTGTTTTGTCCGTGTGTGTCAGTTTGTGGCTCATCCGAACTGCCAACAGCAGCTGCTGACGATCTGGTACGAGAACCTGTCGGGTCTGCGGCAACAGTCCATCGGTGTGAAGTGTCTGACGGTTCTGGGCGTCACTGTGGGATTGCCTTTCCTCGCCATCGCATACTGGATCATGCCCTGTAGCAAGGTAACACACACACACAGACACACACACACACACACCCACACACACACACACGCACGTATATACACAGACAGACAGACGGACAGACACACACAGACAGACACGCACACACAGACATGCGCGCACACACACACACACACACACAGAGAGAGAGAGACACGCGCGCACACACACAATCACACACAATCACACACACACACACACACACACACACACACACACACACACACACACACACACACACACACACACACACACACACACACACACACACACACAGAGACACGCACACAAACACACACAGACACACACAGACACACACACACACACACACACACACACCCACACACACACACACACACACACACGCACACACACACACACACGCACGTATATACACAGACGGACAGACACACACAGACAGACACACACACACAGACATGCGCGCGCACACACACAAACACACACACACACACACACACAGAGAGACAAGCACACACGAACACACACACACACGAACACACACACACCCACACACACACACACTCACACGCACACACACACGCACGTATATACACAGACAGACAGACGGACAGACACACACAGACAGACACGCACACACAGACATGCGCGCACACACACACACACACACACACACACAGAGAGAGACACGCACACACACACACACAGAGACACGCACACACACACACACACACACACGTACACACACACACACACACACACACACACACACACGTACACACACACACACACACACACACACACACACACGTACACACACACACACAGAGACACACACACGAACACACACACACACAGACATACACACACACAGAGACAAGCACGCACAGAGACATACACACACACTTTTGCAGTGTACGATGACTTATGTGCAGGTGTGTTGCTCTACAAACAGCTGTAGTTCTGACTCCAGACTGAGACTGAACCAGACAAATCTCTTTAATACTGCAATCTCCGCATCGTCACAGTGAAATTTCATTCATCGACAATCTCACTCCACATGTATACATTTAGTAAACATATAATATATTAAAATACAGTGTGCGCATATATATATGTATACATTAAAATTTTGTGTGGTAGAGTTTTTCCGTTAAAGCTACAATATGTAATTGTTTTCGCCGCTAGGGGTCACTAACCTCTTATGACGCAGTGACGAGCTGAATGATGGGAGTTGCTGTCAAGCTGATGGATCTAATAATGTTAATTATGAGTGGAAACATTCATGTTTTTTTAACATTACAGTGGTATTAAGCAGGTCGCGATTGCTAATAATAGACAGATATCACACACGAGTCCCGCGCATATAAAGGAAAAGGATTAATTCCACTGAACTCCCCGCAACTGCTGAATTACTCACAGGACAGTTTATTAGACGAATGAAGCTTGTGAGGTAACGCAGCGCTGTCTCACTCGCTCTACACTATCACACTAAACTGCATGTGTTGAAAGTTATAATGTTATTCTATGTGTTAGTTTGTTTGTTATATGAAACTAGCAGCTTACTAGTAAAGCTAGATCAACATTAGAACATACTGATCATATTCTAACATTTCATCATGTTGAGCTATATCATTGATTTGTTTTATGTACATTTGCTCTCCTGTTTAATAAAGTATGTGCAAGAGCGGCGTCGCTGTCAAGTCGTGACTCGTGAAGCTCTGTCGAGTTGAAGTTAGTCGCGGACGCTAGCTCTCGGCATCTCGAAAACGCCACGCTGATATTGATCCTCGTTTTAGTTCTCCTTTTTTGTCCCAAAGTCTGCTGGACATGGTCCATAATGTTTGAACGAAATAAGAACAGCGTGAGCGCCGCTAAACGTTACGCACTACGCAGTTGTCCACGTCTGTCGCCATGGTTACGTCATGGCTATGG
>NC_136887.1:33116285-33133785 GCF_949152265.1 Phoxinus phoxinus | reverse complement strand
CTGCTGTATATTACTTCTGAGCAATAATAGATTAGATGAAACTCATGTGTCCTGCCTTAACTTAAATGTAGGCTATTGCCTAATATTCAAGTATTAAACTGCTTAATTAGCTATAAAATATTGGTAATTTAACTCTTTAATGTTCACTCCAAGAAAAAAACAATGTAAAAATTACTTGTTTGAATTTTTTAGGTTAATGGGGCACTAATAACACAATTAATAAAAATAAATAATTATATACCACCCAGTTTTTTAAATATAGACCTCTACCAAATGGTTGAGATGCTGCTTGATGGTAAAAGTACCTATTACATAATTATAAATGTATAATAGCATTTAATACTGTATATAAATTTTATTTTATTTACCTATAGTTTACCAGGAAGTAATCCCATTGAGATTCAGAATGTATTTTTCAAGGGAGTCCTGGCCAACACAGCAGAATAATGGTTTTATATTAAAAATACATATACAAACATTTAACAGAAAAAGACATTTTGGCAATTTAACATAATCTCAACATAATCACCAGCAGTGCTCAGTAACAGCACATGTGCATTTAGTGCTCAATAGTCCTTTATCCTCATTTTAAATGGGTAAATAGTCTAATTTGAGCTGATTCTGCAATTTATACCAGGAAAAAGATGCACAAACTTTAAAGGCACTTTCACCGAAGACAGTTCGCGTTCGTGGGATATCATACATGATTTGCCCATATGATCTAAGATTACATTTCCTGGTGACTTTAAGAGTCAGAACTGAACATAAGTAAGGAGGCAGTTTACAAAGTATAAGTCCAGAAAGAGAAAAAAAAAAAATCATGTTTGCCAGAATTGATGGAAGGTCAAGTGTAGTTATTGTTAACTATTAAAAATATAAAAAATAATTCTTAATTGAAAAAAACTGAAATAAAACAAAATATAAATATTAGATGAAAAGATAAATAGATTAGATAAATATTATTTTTGTATTATTGATAAAACTATTATATTTTTTGTACTATATTAGTCAAATTAGTAGTTATTTATATATTTGAAATTATTTGTGTGTTAATTTAAGTTTTAGACTTTTTTTAAAATATGCCCAGTTTATTTTTTATAAATTTTTATCAAAATTGTTATTATTTTAAACTAAATTAAAATTAGATACGTTGCATTGTTCAACTAACTGTAATAAGACTAGTTGTCGTTTTAGCAATTTTACTACTTCAACTTCAACTTAAGTAAATGCAAATTAAAGCTAAATAGAAAATTTAAGAATAAAAGTAAAACACGACAAAAGCGCATATAAATGACTAAAGATAAAATGAGAAAAGATAAAACAAAAGCTATTTCAAAATATTAATAAATACTATAGTATATAAACAATCCTAAAAAAAAATTTTTGGGGGGAAAAGTAGTAGGTTGTTCAAAATATTCCCTGTGTACAGAATACATTCTGCTAAACCAGTATTATGACAGTTATGAAGATACATAATGTGATGCCAGAGCTGATATCTGTTATCAATGCTGCCATCTGCTGGTGTGAAAGTGATATCGCAGCCTCTGAAGTCACTCAACATATATATAAATATATATAAAGAGTACAGCTGAAACTCGAAAAATTTGAATATGGTGCAAAAGTTCATTTATTTCAGTAATTCAACTTTAAAGGTGAAACTAATATATTATATAGACTCATTACATGCAAAGTGATATATTTCAAGCCTTTATTTGTTATCATTTTGATGATTATGGCTTACAGCTTATGAAAACCCCAAATTCAAAATTAGAATATTTTGAAAAGGTTTTCATAAGCTGTAAGCCATAATCATCACAATTATAACAAATAAAGGCTTGAAATATCTCACTTTGCATGTAATGAGTCTATATAATATATTAGTTTCACCTTCATGCTGATGAAATCTTTGAAATAGCTTTACTGCTATGTGTGTGTGTGTGTGTGTGTGTGTGTGTGTGTGTGTGTGTGTGTGTGTGTGTGTGTGTGTGTGTGTGTGTTTGATCTTCATTGTGTTCACTGAGAATCTCTGAACAAAGTCTTCATTAGCATTTTCCACCTTTGACTTCGTCCTCCTGATTCTCTTTGAGTCAAACCTGAGCACACGTGACATTACTTGTCTGTGTGTGTGTGTGTGTGTGTTGCAGCGAGGAACAGGTGGAAGCCGTCGGATCCTCAGATCATCTCCGAGGGTCTGTACGCCATCGCTGTGGTCCTGAGCTTCTCTCGCATCGCTTACATCCTCCCGGCCAACGAGAGCTTCGGGCCGCTCCAGATCTCCCTGGGCCGAACCGTCAAGGACATCTTCAAGTTCATGGTCATCTTCATCATGGTGTTCGTGGCCTTCATGATCGGCATGTTCAACCTGTACTCGTATTACCTGGGGGCCAAATATAACCCCGCCTTCACCACGTGAGTGACACACACACACACACACACACACACACACACACACACACACACACACACACACACACTCGTATTACCTGGGGGCCAAATATAACCCCACCTTCACCACGTGAGTGACACACACACACACACACACTCGTATTACCTGGGGGCCAAATATAACCCCGCCTTCACCACGTGAGTGACACACACATCCATTGCAAATACACACACACACTCAACACACTCGTATTACCTGGGGGCCAAATATAACCCCGCCTTCACCACGTGAGTGACACACACACACACACACACACACACACACAACACGCTCATATTACCTTGGGGCCAAATATAACCCCGCCTACACCACGTGAGTGACACACACACAGCCATAGCAACACCCTGGCAACCACATACACACACACACACACAGACACGCACACACAGAAAATGAAAGGATTTTCATGTATTAATAATTTATCTTTATTGCCAATGTGTGAACAGCTTGTAATGAAACTGGTTTGACTTGAAGCATATTAAAAACACCACATAGACATATAAACAACATTAAAAACTTGACTTTTTCACCACAGGGGGACTTTAATTAATGTTACTTAAACATATTACATCTCTCTCTCTCTCTCTCTCGCTCTCTCTCTCTCTCTCTCTCTCTCTCTCTCTCTCTCTCTCTCTCTCTCTCTTACATTAGCGTGAGTGCTGTTTTGGAGCAGTAAGTGCTGATTTGTATTCGGCACACAGATATGTCAGGCTTATAATAGAATAGCTCAGCTGTAATCTTCAAATCACTCTGTAAATGGGGTTTTTAAGTTGTGGTCAGCTGGTTTTGAAGGGGATCCCTGCGGCCCGGCTTCCTTTCAAAGCAAACAGAACGAGCCGTTCGTTGGTTCTCACGGGGGCCGTTCTCCTGCGCGGCTACTTCATTTAAAAGGTCCAGACGCCTCATAAACCGCGCGAAGCGGCTCCTCATTATAAACCTCAAGATCATAAACCTCTGATAGAGAACTTCTCCTAAATAAATCAATATTTTTGTCTTGAAATTTTGTAAGAAAAGCAAAATGGCTTAAGATATTAGGTCTTATTTTCTGAAAAGAATATCAAACTAATTTTTTTTTTTAAAAACAACAAAAAAAACTGCCAATTGAGTCAAACAATTATATTATTTTCCCTTTGAAGTACTGTAAGATTATTTGTATGACCTCATTGGCCGATTTTTTTCTTGTTTTAGGCATAAACATACAAAATTGTGATAATTTTTTAAGTCATTTTGGTTCTCAAATGCATCTAGAATTAGGAATATTTCAATATTTTTACTGGAAACAAAACAAAAAAACTAAGCGTCCGTGACAACATTTTTTTTATGGGAGTATGATATCGACATAATTATACCTCGATATTTTCTGGGATTTTGTCGATAATGATAATTAGACATTTTTGAGATATTTTGAAGCTGCATCTAAAGCACTCATTTATTTACACCACAATTGCAATTGCATAAATGCTATGGTAATATTTTGAATATTGAAATATCAAGTGATACATTTGTTTTTTAAATGATTCTACAAAATATGAAAGTAAAACTATGGAGGAAAAAGCAAGTCACTGTCCTATTAAGTCATTCATTTAAACAATTTGTTCAACAACGCTGATTCATTCAGGAACGAAGCAAGTGACTCTTGAATCATTGACTCGTTCAACAACGTTGATTCATTCAGGAACGAAGCAAGTGACTCTTGAATCATTGACTCGTTCAACAACGTTGATTCATTCAGGAACGAAGCAAGTGACTCTTGAATCATTGACTCGTTCAACAACATTGATTCATTCAGGAACGAAGCAAGTGACTCTTGAATCATTGACTCGTTTAACAACGATTAATTATGTTCCTCATTCAGGAACGAAGCACCGTGTCGAATTGCGTCTTTGTTTGGGTCTATTTTTGTTGGTGAAAGTGCAAAAACAGAAAAATATTTTGTGTCTGAAATGTAACTTACTATATTACAGTACCCTGTTTATTTCAAATTGCAATCATGCTGATATTGAACACGAGAAGTTTTCTCATGTGACATTGCTTAACTATTAAATAAAAATATAAGACAACAACTCATACAGGTGCATTTTTGGCCCACATATTGAATAGTGGTCATTTTAACCTCATTCTACTGATCTGCATCATTTAGTGAAAGCATACACTTTCAAGGCCAGTTTTTGAGTGACAATGTCAGCTTCCACATCGTTACCAAAATCACAATTACGCTATTGTCATAGGCGAAATGTGGCACACCAGACAATACAGTGGCAGATTTAAAAGCTCTCACTGGTGTTTGGCAGTAATGTGTCTTCAGATGGTCGTTTGGCACTGATTGTGATGTGTGTGTGTGTGTGTGCGCGCTGTAGGTGGGAGATTAGCATGCTGATTAAACGTGATCGCCAGCTACCGGCCCGTAACGGCCCACGGAAACCCGGTTAGCGTTGCCATGGTTATGCTCCTCCGTGATGCCTCTAAGTGCGGGAGGAGTGACGGCGTCCCATCGACGTATCTCAGGCTGTCAGAGAAGGCGTTGATTTTAATCATTCGGCACACATCACAGGGCGTCCTGCTGAGGTGGAGATGGTTTAGGACTGTAAGAGCTGCAGGGCAGATGTAATCAATGAGCCGTCTCTGAACCGCCAAAAGCTCAAGCTTGATGTGGAGGCCCAACACTGTAACACGGTGACGTGTGACGCCTGCCACGGGCCCGAGAACCTTCCCCTAAAAACACTTTAAGACGGTGACGTGACGCCAGCCACGGGCCTGAGAACCTTCCCCTAAAAACACTTTAAGACGGTGACGTGACGCCAGCCACGGGCCTGAGAACCTTCCCCTAAAAACACTTTAAGACGGTGACGTGACGCCAGCCACGGGCCTGAGAACCTTCCCCTAAAAACACTTTAAGACGGTGACGTGACGCCAGCCACGGGCCTGAGAACCTTCCTATAAAAACACTGTAACGCGGTAACGTGTGACGCCTGCCACGGGCCCGGGAACCTTCCCCTAAAAACACTGTAACGGTGACGTGTGACGCCTGCCACGGGCCCGGGAACCTTCCCCTAAAAACACTGTAACGGTGACGTGTGACGCCCGCCACGGGTCCGAAGACCTTCCCCCTAAAAACACTGTAACGGTGACGTGTGACGCCCGCCACGGGCCCGGGAACCTTCCCCTAAAAACACTTTAAGACGGTGACGTGACGCCCGCCACGGGCCCGGGAACCTTCCCCAAAAACACTGTAGCAAATCAAACCTTGCCGGGCTGCAGGACATTTTACATGTTCATCCCAACACTCCTGCCAGGACACAAAATTTATTAATACAATTAATAAATTAGGTAATAATGATAATAATTTATATAATATTTGTATTGTTGAATTTTTTAAGTTTTTCATACTGTATTAATGAATGAATTAAATAATGATAAACTATTATTATTATTAAATTATAATATCATTTAATAATGTCATTATTATTTATATAATATTGTTGTTTAATTCATTTATACATACAGTATATACTGTATAAATAAATAAATAAATAAATAAAATATATATATATACATACATTAATTAATTAATTAATTAAATGATAATAACAATAATAATAAGAATAATAATAATTATTATTATTAAATTATAATATAATATACAAATATATATTTTATTGTAATAATAAATTATATATGAATTTTATTAATTATTATTGTTATTTTGATGATTATTATTATTATATTTATGTCCAGAAAGTCCAAAAAATTAGCCCCATGCTTTCACAAAAAACATCCTCATTCTCAGTCTCAAAAACACCTGCACTGAACATTTTATCATATGTAAAATTCATATGTTTTTCTGGTCCTGTTGAGAACTAACCCTTTAAATGTTTTTCTTTAATTTGTGACTATATAAATGTTTGTGTATATGTGTAAACTCAGTCTAGTGTCCGGTAAACTCTATTGAGCTCCATGTAATGATGCTGTGCAGGGTTGTCAGCAGAGGTCAGTGTGGATCTGGTTCTTCTCTCTTCATAAAGTTCACATGGAGAATGTGAAACTCATTAGTCATGAGACAGTCAGACACCTCTGAGACTCAGGTGAACTCAACTAACCTCAGAAACCTAATGTAGAGTATAAGATGTAAATAGGACACTTCAAATATAGCAACAGAACGCATCAAAAACAGGCATTTTCACCTTTCCTGAAACATCGAGCGTGCGCCAACCACGTCAAGGTCATTCAGGGAACGCATGAAATGATCAAATGTATTTCTTGAATAAAATGTGAGTCACTTTGGATAGAAGCATATGCATAAGCGCAAATCGTGTTTGATAAGGTCGAACTGTGCTGGTCACCTTCCCCTGACCGCTGGACATTCACATTTATGCATTTTGCTTTTATCCAAAGTGATTTCCAGTGCATTAAGACTATACGTTTGATCAGTTCATGCATTTTCATATACATTTTATCAGTACGTGCAGTGAACTTAAATAAGTGCTTGCACAACCACTATGACTGATATAGTCGATCCTATTTTTATTGTCTGGTTTTATTGTGCGTGATTCATCAGTGCATGAGGAAATTATTTTTGCTTTCATAATTTGCTGTGAATAATACATTTCTACACCTCTGAATCAACGTTTCTCCCAACAAAGACGATTTTTAATTTCAAAAGTATAGTTGACATTTAGCCAGTTGACGTTTAGCTGTGCAACATGACATTTTAATCTCAACAGATTCTGCCCTGAATATTTACTTTTAATGATTTACTGTAGCATGACTTTTTGAAAACAGAATAGTTTTGATTTAAAGAAGCAACACTGACTGCTAATTATTTCCCACTGAACACTTAGCTCAGAAATATGTCATAGTGTGGACGTTTGCCGCATTGCAAATGTGATTTAATGTAAATATCTGACGTGAACTTTTCAAACTGCTGCTGTTTTGCAGATGTTTTCTCAGGGGTTATTTAAGTTTTTATTGATATTTTGAATTAGCTTTTTATTAGCTTATTATATAATATTTTAAAAATAAATTTTTAATTATTTAATTTTAGTTAATTTTTTAGTAATTTTGTTTTGTGTTTTTGTCATTTTATTTGTTTGTCTTTTTTTATATTGCTTGTTAATATTTTTTTATATATATTGAGGTCTAATATGTTTTTATTTCAGTTTTAGCTTTAGTTAGTTTTAGCTATTATTGATTTCCAGGTAATAATATTAGTGCTTGAACTTAAGTTATTTCAGGCAACATTTCTAATTTTCGTTTAAACTTTTTCAACCAATTTTTATATTTTATTCTGTTTAAGCTTTATTTTAGTTAACAGAAATGTTTTTAATAGTTTTAGTAAACGATAATAACCCTTTTTTTTCTGTCCACCATCTTTCTCTGGGTTCAGTGTGATGTGCAGCAGTGAATTATGGGAAATGAACGGCAGACAGTTTGCTCTGAGATCCAGCATGTGGAAACACACACGGGTTTGCTAACAAGCCTTGAAGGTTAGACCACAGATACTCGTGTGTGTGTGTGTGTGTGTGTGTGTGTGTGTGTGTGTGTGTGTGTGTGTGTGTGCCTGCGTGCAGTCTCTCTACCGCTCAGTGTCTCACGAGTGTGTGATGCAGTTGGATGTGATAATGATCTGTCTCGGGCTCGTGTGTGTGTGTGTGTGTGTGGACATTATTGAAGAAGTGCTGGCGAAAGACAGCGGCACAGCACACACTGATCACACAAACACACTGACACTTGTCAAGAGCGAGAGATGGTTTGCTATCATATCATAATCATAAAACATAACTAAAATAAAGCCCATTGAGATCCTAATATTTGAGTTTGGGGTGAAATATCTCCATTAATATTTACGTTTCATTCATATTTTGAATTAGCTTTTATTTTAAATGTTTTCATTGTTTATTTTGTTATGTGTTTGTCATTTTTTGTGTTATTTTTTAGGTTTAATTTATTTTATTTCAGTTTTATTATTATTGTTTATTTTCAGTTAGTAATTGTAGTGCTTCAGCTTGAACTTATTTCAGTTAGTTGCAACATTTCTAATTTTTGCTTAGTGTTTTTCTTTTTTTTCTTTTATTAGACTTTCATATAATATTTATATTTTATTTCAGCATTATTTCAGTTAACCAAATGTTTTCATTTTTTTTTTTCTTCAGTTTTAGTTGAGTTTGTGCGATGGATCTAGATGCATGTTATATATAAATATGAGAAAGAAGAGGTTAAACTAATAGCATCATGTCTTTGCATGCGCCGTCTGTTTTAGTGTCTTTATCACTGCAGGCGTTATTCAGATCAGTTAATGCAAACCTGCCGCAAAATGTGCTGGAAGTAATTGCACGCCATGGCCGTCCCCATCTCGCGTGTCGTTCTGAGTGTTAGGATGTGTGTTAGTTTAGTGAATGAGGCTCAATCAACACTGAGACTAATTTACACAAAGAAGGTTTGCACTAAAAAGAATAAGAATGAAAAAATGAATCCTCAAACATGCTCAAGTTACTTGAGTCAAGTAGCCTCACTGTTCAGTGAATTCAGCCGAGAGAGAGAGAGAGAGAGAGAGAGAGATGGAGAGGGAGAGGGAGAGAGAGAGAGGGAGAGAGAGCGAGAGAGCGCGAGAGAGAGAGAGAGAGAGAGAGAGAGAGAGAGAGGGCGAGAAGGCGAGAGAGGGCGAGAGAGGGCGAGAGAGAGAGAGAGAGAGGGAGAGAGAGCGAGAGAGCGCAACACTGGAGTGTAGAAGTGCAAACCCTGCAGAGTTGGAGAACGAGAGGAAACGGGGAGACAGGAATGGACAGAATGAGTGAGAATGTCAACCAGGAGAGAAAAGCCACAACTCTCCCGCTGGCAGAAGCTGAACCACATCGATCAGATAACATGCTCTGTGTGTGAGGAGAGTTCATTTGAGCCCAGGATTTCTCTCATTGAGTCTTTTTAAATAAACTTGTGGGTGTGTGTGTGTGTGTGTGTGTGGAGGGGGGACAAGTCTTGAAAAATGTCAGTCCTGAGGCTGTCTGTCAGTCAAGGACTTTTTTGACGAATTATTTGAAAATGCATTCAGCTACACACACACACACACACACACACACACACACACACACACACACACACACACACACACACACACACACACACACACACACACACACACACACACACACACACACACACACACACACACACACACACACACACACTCACACTCTACTTTATTAGGACACCTGTTCAAAGCTCATGAATGCAAACATCTACAACTCAATGCATGATTCAGGCATGTAGAGATGATCAAGAGGATCTGCTGAATCACATTTTAGAGACTTTGAATGTGGCGTGATTGTTGCTGGTGTTAAAATGTTAAGAAACTGCTGATCTACTGGGATTTTCACACACAAGCCAGCAGCCGTATCACCCTGTAGCCCACGACTGGTTGCCCACTGAAGATAAGCAGGGCTGGATGGGAGACGTCCTGAATGGGGAAACCCAGTTTCTGCTGGAAGAGGTGTTAGTGAGGCCAGTATAAAATCCCATGGCTCTTCTCGATAAAGGCAACAGTGACTCAAATAAGCTCTCGTGTCAGTCGAGTCTGCAGAAGAGCATCTCTGAACACACAACATGTTGAAGCTTGAAGCAGAACTGAGGATACGATTCGCACGGGCTCACCAACATTAGACGACAGAAGATTGGAGAAACGTCTCCTGCTCTGAGTCTTGATTTCTGCTTCAGCATTCAGACGGTCAGGTGACGGGTCAGAGTTTGGCGTAAACACAATGAAAGCTTGATCATCCGGTCTTGTATCATCAGTTTAGGCTCCTGCTGCTGGTTTAATGGTGTAGAAGATATTTTTTGGCACACTTTGCACCCTTTAGTACAAACTGAGCATCGATTAAACATCTCAGTCTACCTGAGTATTATTGCTGAACATGTCCATCTCTTTATGACCACAGTGTATCATCTTCTGATACTTCCAGCAGGAGAACATACCGTCACAAAGCTCAAATCATCTCTAACTGGTTTCTTGAGCATGACAATGAGTTCACTAAACTCACACGGCCTCCACAGTCACCAGATCTCAGTCCTATAGAGCAGCTTTGGGATGTCGAGGAACTATTTTTTTTTTCATAGGTCATTTTTCTGGACAGTTTTCAAGACCCCGCCCCCTCATTTGCATTCTGGGTCAGAGCCAAAAACCCTGAGGTTCACTGGCGGTTTGGTTCAGATGAATCGCCGGAGCTCGTTAGTAAATCGATTCAAGAAGCATCTGCTAAATGAATCAAATATAAACGTTAAAGACCTGACGAAGCAGAAGACATGAGAGCTATTCCTGTAAACACAGGGGAGTGAACGTCAGACTACGGCTGTTTAATATATGTATGATATTTTAAGAAAGAGAGAAATATATTGAACACAAACATTGTGTTCTTGTTTCTGATCCCTTCTTTTTATTTGATCAATTTATTGTTACTACTATTATAATATTTTTATGTGTATATGAAAGTGGGTAAGCATATTTATACCTTGATTTTGGATTTGCATTTTCGCAGATGGTTCACCGATTGTCTTTGATTATGGTTTGGGCCAAAAGGGAGGGGACTGGGCTTGTGGGAGAATTGTTAGTGTGTGTGTGTGTGTGTGTGTGTATGAATATCCATGTATCTAAATGTTTGTTACAGTCTTGTGTTGTATTTACTTTAATGATGATTTCTATTATGATGTTGGTTTCTTTGTATTGTAAGGACCCCCTCGAAAATGAGATGGTTCATCTCAAGGGGTTATCCATAAATAAATTACAAATATAGAGAGAGGAGAAGATTTTCTTGCCCAGTCTGTGGGCGCAAAGCAAAGGAAGAGAAACGAACACAAAACTGAAACCTGGTGTGTGTGTGTGTGTGTGTGTGTGTGTGTGTGTGTGTGTGTGTGTTAGAAAGAGTCTCTCTGCCTGCCTCTTTAAACATCACTGTGAAGTTATTCTGTGAAACACAAAGGAGAGAAGCAGAGAGAACAGTGCAAAGAAAATATATATATAAATATAGAGTTGAATGCTTCTGTGTGTGTGTGTTTGTGCGATTTAGGACCATGCAACGGATTAGTTACTAAGACACACAGACACACATCTGAGCAAAACAAGTTGAGAAGCTGTTCTGTAGACTTCTGTGAAGTTGATTAGCTTCGAAGACGTTGAAAGCTTTTGCCGTGCGCCTCCTCCACAGTCAGCTGTCTCCGAAGAGGACATGATGATTGAGATTGAGCCCACACTGACAGATTTGTTTTCACAGTACACACTACAACACGTTTTCAAATTCATCCCTTGAAAGAACTTCTCCAATAAACAGGACAAAAACACTGTGGACAGAAGGACAAAACCTAAAGAAAAAGATGCGTTTTGAAATGTATCCGATTCGTGTAGATGTAGCCTTTGTCAAATTTAGGGGCCGTTTACACAACGGAAAACTTACAGTAATTTACACAAAAGCGTTTTTGGGGCCTGAAAACGTAAACGTTTGAAAACGGGCTTCAAAGTGCAAGTTTGGCAACTGGCCTGGCAGCAGAATACAGCGTTTTTAGTCGTTTTCGCAGATCTGTGTGAACGGGGATCAGTTTTGATAACGCTACGGAAAAACATTTCCGTTTTTAGTACATCGTTGTCGTAGCCTGGCTAACGTCAGACCGCGTCTCATTGAGACGTGGTCTGGGAACCACATGTTCATTTTCTCGTATTTGAGGCGTGGTTTACGAATGCCCAGAGCCGTTTATTGGGCGCTATACGAATGTCTATCAAATGCGCCTGTACGTAGCTCATAGCCAATCGTTTCCATTATACCAGATGACGTATGTAGAGCGACAGAAATTCGACGAGGAAGAAGACGATGGGTCATAGATTTATGAGTACACGATGGCGTTCAGCGACTATTGCCGGTTGTGCAAGACAAACATGAGGGTAGAAGGTAAATCTGCAGTGCACATGTTGATATAAACAAACTGCTGCGGTGTGTCGCATAGACGTCGTCATCGCCTCGCTGCTCCCTCCCCGCTCTGTGATTGGTCCCCTCGCTGAGGCCAAAATATGGTCTATGGTATCCAGGCTGCCTAGAAAGCGGGAATAAAATCGTGCTGCGCGCAAGGCAGCTTGGGGAAACCCACACACACACACACACACACACACACACACACACACACACACACACACACACACACACACACACTTAATGTGTTTTGATCTTGTGAAGAATGATGGAGGAACTGAATCACACAGAGGAAAATGCTTCATATTGAAGAGACAAGATCATTTCATCATTTTTGATGGCATCTAATATTGACGAGTGAGTCTTTCTCCAGAGGCAGACAAATGCATGGAAAACAGGAGAGACGAGTGGAAAAGAAGTGTCATTAAGAACAATAAAGAGAAGGGGATATCATTTATGAGGGAATATAGAAAGAGAGAAAGAGAAGAAAATCATAACAGAAGTTCTTAGGTGGATTATTTTTTGAATACTGTCTTTATAATACGATTTACATGTTAATAAAGCCGGTTGCTCATGGCTATAATATACCTACCGTCTGAAAGATAGAAACTCAAAACCACATCTAGATATTTTAATAATAAACGAGAGCCTTTGTGAAACAGAGAGGTTTAAATTAAAAGAAGGAAAACGTTGAGTATTATACTCATAATGAAAAAATTGAAGAAAAGTGAATGCAATTATGTTTAATATGGAAAATATGTAATAAGATTTAATTGTCGTTAAATCACATGTGAGAGTGAAATAATATCTGTGAGAATCTGCTCATATTTCCCCCCAAAACCATAATAAAGACATTTATATCGTGCATAAAGAAATGAAAGCTATTTTTTACCATTAATTTGATTAAATTAAGTGCGTTTACTCCAACTTTTGCAGTATTGTAATGTGAAAAACACAATTATATATCATTTAAATTGTAAAATATTAAAATGAATAATTGTCTAATGAGAATTACAAATTAACACAAAAGTAAAGTACCCAGATGCATTACAGAGAATTGAAAAAGGTGTTTAATTTGTCACAATGCACACCTTACTTGTAGATGCTGGTGATTTATTTTCCAGCATTCTGTGTAAAAATGCAGAGCGGTGCGGAGCGAGCGAGACCTTGACTGTGTGTGTCCACTGCATGAGTTCAGCATTAAAACACAAACACAACACAAATGCATTATTGAGCAGACCGCGAGCTGGTCTGAAGCACTGGATGATTCATCATCTTCATTCTGCAGTCCTTCAGCTCATGAATGCAGCGCTTGTTCAGAAACAGGTGCAGACGGAATAACAATGTTTCCAGACGGCACAATCTCGGAGATCTGCCGGATCTCACACGAGTCTCCTCTAGAGCTTCAGACGAGGTCAAAACTGCTCAAAAACTGTTTATTAACACTCTCTCCGTCTGCGCATCGATACATTTCAGCAACTTTCTCAGTTGTTTCTGCACTCAAAAAAAAAATAAAAAAAAAAATGTATAGTTAATTGACATTTTAATTATTTAAAGTGCATCGTTCTTAGAAAAAAGGTTCAATGGGGTTCTATGTTGAACTTTGGGGTTCTTGACTCAATGTTAAAGAACGCTTTATGCCATAAATGATTGCTATTTTTAATGTTTAACCAGTTATTTAAAAAAAATTCTAGTGATAAGTGTTTACAAGATGTTTAATTCATACAATTTAATTACAGGTGAAACTGGAAAAATGAGAATATGATGCAAAAGTTCATTTTTGTCAGTAATTGAACTTAAAATGTGAAACTAATATATTATATAGACTCATTACATGTGAGACATTTCAAGCCTTTATTTGTTATAATTTTGATGATTATGGCTTACAGAAAACCCCAAATTCAAAATATTGTGAAAAGGTTTTCATAAGCTGTAAGCCATAAAAATGATAACAAATAAAGGCTTGAAATATCTCACTTTGCATGTAATGAGTCTATATAATATATTAGTTTCACCTTTTAAGTTGAATTACTGAAATAAATGAACTTTTGCACCATATTCTAATTTTTTGAGTTTCACCTGTACAATTACAAATTAATTAAAGCAAAATTAATTAAAACTAAATCCATAAAATGATGCCAAGATGGAACCCCTATGAGAAGTTCTATATGAAGCGCCTGCGGAACCCCTAGATGTTCCGTATAGAACTTTGAGTGTATTTTTATACTGGCCTCACTAAAAATCATGGTTTCTGGCTTAAACCTCTTTTGGTCAGTTTGACTGAAAACTATAAAATAAGAATCAAATAAACAATTTTGTTTAAATAGTATTATTTCGCTCGAGTGCAATACTATATAGCAAGTTCTATCGGTTTTTCTGTTCGTTTGTCTTTTAGTGCATAGCAGAACATATGATGCATATTTTAAAAAGACTTCACAGTAAACATTAAGATCTTATGTTGTCTTTATTCATAGTTAGTAAACTAAATTAAACATTGACTAATCTCAAGTTAGAGTTCTTATTTCATTTGTTTATGGTCAACATGTTGCTAAAATTTTTCTTACAAGTAACATTTTGGCTTGGTTTTTAAAATAAATAATCTGGTAACACTTATCAATACGGTTCCATTTGTTACCATTAATAATGAATATATATAATAATGTTATAATAATATTAATTAATTAATATGAACTAGCAATGGAAAATACATCTAAAGCATTTATATTCCTATAAGTTGATGTTATTTCAACATTTACTTATGCATTGTTAAAATCAAAACTTATATCTGTCATTTAATGGACCCGAGTTAACATGAAGGAACAATGAACAGTTACGTATATGATTATTGATAAATACTGTAACAAATGTATTGCTGCTTATTGTTAGTTAGTTAGTTAGTTAGTTAGTTAGTTAGTTAGTTAGTTAGTTAGTTAGTTAGTTAGGTATAGTTAGTTAGTTAGTTAGTTACATAAACTAATGGGACCTTATTGTAGAGTGTTACCCAAAATATATTTACTTTGTATGGTTTTGTCTTCGGATTTTTTTTTTTTTTTTTTTTTGGACCAAGTTAAGTTAAGTTTTGGACCACTAAATGAAATGAGTGTCTAAAGTATCATTTTGAAATGAAGTTTGCTGAGAAAGCTCAGTTGATTAGATTGAGCCGTGGAAGCGAGGGATCTGAGCAGTGACGTGTTCCTCTGACCCGTGTGTGTTGCAGGGTTGAGGAGAGCTTCAAGACTCTGTTCTGGTCCATCTTCGGGCTCTCCGAGGTGATTTCTGTGGTTCTGAAGTATGACCATAAGTTCATTGAGAACATCGGTTACGTGCTGTACGGGGTTTATAACGTCACGATGGTGGTGGTTCTCCTCAACATGCTGATCGCCATGATCAACAGCTCCTACCAGGAAATAGAGGTACGGGCAAAAGCCTCTTTAAAGCAAGATACATTTACCGGAAAACAGTTCTGGGAAGATTACTTAAAATTGTAGTACATCACTCACTGTAAAAAAAAAAAAAAAAATTGGTTTAACTTAAAAAAGCAAGTTACCTTGTTACCTTAAAATGTTTTAATTCGTTGTAATTCAAAATTTGAGTTAATACAATGAAGAAGAATGGTTTAATAAACAGAAACTCAAAATATTATGTTATCTTCACACATTAGTTATCGAAGTTGATTTGACAAAAGATAAAAAGCTGTGATAACAAATCATGAAAATATTTTTTTACAGTGTGATTACAAATTACATGACAAAAATAGTTAGTGATTATTAGATTACACTTTTTTTTATTACTTTTGACCTAACTCCACTACCATATTGATATAAAATGCGAAGAGAAAGAACATATTTTTCTTTATTAAACAACATGAAGTGAATAGGAGTAATGCAGTTGAAATAATAATTGAAATAATAATTGCATGTTTGCAATTATTGCAAGGAAATTGCAAATTTGAATTAATAATTCAAAACATGAAATAATAATAATAATTATTAATTTTAAGTGCATTAAACATTACTAAACTGCAGGGGGTTGTGAGTTAATATATAATTAAATCTCTAATTTCTAATTAAAACAATCAAAATAAAACATTTGAATACTAAAAAAAATAAATATTGTATTTGTCGACCTGCATGTGAATGTGACAGAGAACTGTGTTGATCAATTATTGACATTTTTACTTCAAAACCTCAGGGATAGTTTAAGTAAATATTAATTTAATCTAAATTTAGGCCAAATGGGTTTGACTGACAAAAAAAAAAAAGACAAAACAAGTTGGGGATAAATTGACCAATAAAGTGCTTAATTTCTGTAATCTGATTATGTAATCCAGATATAATCAGTTACCATGCCCGCACTGCTGACCAGCAACATCAGATATGAAAGTGTTTTACTTCACATTATTGACGTATACGCTCCCGAAATGAATGATATGATGTGTGTGTTCACGCTGGAGCTGAATGTCTGGCTCTCTGCAGGAAGACGCTGATGTGGAGTGGAAGTTTGCTCGTGCTAAACTCTGGCTGTCGTATTTCGATGAGGGACGGACGTTGCCTGTCCCGTATAACCTGGTGCCCACCCCCAAATCCTTCTACTACCTGATCATCCGAGTCAAGTCCTGGCTTATACGACTGTGCAAGGGCAAAGGTCATCGGCATAGCAACGAGCTGGAGATGGGCATGCTCAATTCACGGCCGAAGGTGAAGCACAATCCTATACTTACACACTAAACCTAAACCTCATTTCTCTGGTTTAATCCGTCGACAGGTTTGCATCTGCTTAGGATGCAGAAGGACTTTCATTCAAATCTTTTAAATGGAAATGATCGTGTAGAGATGTCTGTAGAATAATGCAGGATCCTGAAGAGAGTTTACACTGAAGCACAGAGTGTGGGAAGGAATTAGGTTTTGTATAGAATATGCATATGGTAAAATAGTAAAGTGTAATATTCTATATTATAAATAACATATAATTGAAATATTACACTTTACTATTTTACCATATTTTTCTATTAAAAATCTATGATTCTATTAGAAATATATTTTTAATTTATATAAAAAATAAATAAATATATATATATATATATATATATATATATATATATATATATATA
>NC_136887.1:33106285-33111285 GCF_949152265.1 Phoxinus phoxinus | reverse complement strand
ATAGTTTTCCTTCGACATTACACAAATGAGCTTCAGGGGTCTGTGGTGATATTTTTATGTCCCATTCTAACATGATCCATTATAAGCCATGGGATGAGGTCGTGCTCGTCTCCACGGTAACATCCCCATCCCATTAGTGTCACCGCTCAACATATAACGGGTCATTCTATAATATTTGCTACGTGTGAAGATGGTGTCTTCAAGAAGCCATGGCTTGACACCTGCGACAGGTATTTTATCACTCTGTCAGGACGTCTGTGCCAGAAGATATATTGACACGGCTGGCTGTATAAATGACAGAATAACAAGCGAAGAGTCTCTAGGCGACGGTAACCATGGCATCTACAGCCTGAGCTCCAGGAAATCAAGCCGTTGTGTTTTAAGAGTAAAAAATACTTTTACACTCCTCTGCAGGGTTTGCACTTATACACTCCAGTGTTGTTCTCTCTCTCTCTCTCTCTCTCTCTCTCTCTCTCTCTCTCTCTCTCTCTCTCTCTCTCTCTCTCTCTCTCTCTCTCTCTCTCTCTCTCTCTCTCTCTCTCTCTCTATATATCAATTCAATTCAAAATTGATTTATTGGCATGACTGTACACAATACAATATTGCCAAAGCTTGGAATACGTATAATAATTATAAACACATCAAAATAATAACATATTATAACATACATTTTTATTTTAAATGTACAAATTAAATTAATTGTACAAATGAACAGTGTGACCAATTACATAGTGTGAACATTTCATACCACAGTGTTTTAACATATGCACACACATACAGATATTACTGAGGGTCACTGTGGTAAACAGTAGGGAAACACACTGAGGTCAGACACACACACACACACACACACACACACACTCTCTCTCTCTCTCTCTCTCTCTCTCTCTCTCTCTCTCTCTCTCTCTCTCTCTCTCTCTCTCTCTCTAAGGTACGAGAGGCTGTGCTGTGTCGTGAGTAAGTCATGGCTGAAGTGCGTAGTTCGCGTCGTGCCTGCAACCCCTTCAGTCGTGACTTATTCACTAAACCCTTGGTCAGAACCAAGCGGGTAATCCATCCGCCGGAAACTTGAAGCTTCCCCGGGCGCCGCCATTGATTAGCGGACCCTCACCTGCTGTTAGCATTGCAGCGAATAACTTTACATCTGAGGCGTTTAAAGACTCCATTTGTCCATTGTTTATTTCTAAAGAAACATGAAAATTTTCCATTACTTTGTATCTTACGTTATGGCCCCGTAGAAGCCGTTTTTGTAAAAATAGGCTAACGATTGCGTCATAACCACGCGACTCTGTCGCACAAGTCGAGAAATTACCGTATAGACCGGCAGAGAAGCTCACAGGCAATCGGGGGGACGTGGAGGCATACAGTCGGATAAAGTCAAGGGAGAAGCCCACAGAGAGTGATAAAGTTGCTCATGCTGCTGCTCATGGACAGCTAATGCTCACGCTCTCCGTCTCTGAGAGATTCGGAAGGGAATGATTCAGATTTCTCTCGGCACAGCCACTAGAAGACTGACAGCTGTCAGACAGGTTGCCAACGTCACATCTACGTCGTCAAGCTCAGTTTGAGCCTGCGCAGTTTGCCCAGCGATCAGGAAGTGAGTGCTTCTAATTGACTTCACTTTTCTCTATTGAAACGCTGTGTCCAGTTTATATACTGTCTATGGTCAGAGCCTGACTCCATCCACTGGCAATATTTAAAAAATGCTGGAAAAGTGGGCAGAGCCCAGTGGAGGGGGGGCGTGCACCTGAGACGGGTCTCTGTGGGCAAGGGCGTGGTTAGCTGGTACCCTCTTACATCACAGGGCCCCACAACTGCCAATAGGAAAATTCAACTGCAGTAGCCACTGTTCAACCTGAAGAGGGCAGCACTCAGACGTTTTTACACCATACACTCTAAAAAATGCTGGGTTGTTTCAACCCAATTTTGGGTCATATATGGACAAACCCAAACGTTGGGTTAAAAATGTAATTAAAAAATTTAACCCAACGGCTGGGATTGTCCATATTTGACCCAAAATTGGGTTGAAACAACCCAGCATTTTTTAGAGTGTATAGAGCTGGTAAGTCCCGCCCCTTCCGTAAAACCCCGCTGGACCTCAAAGTTAAAAAACCGTCAATGCAAGTGAATGGGAGAAAATAATTATTTTCTGGTCCCGTTTGAATTGTGCCATGAATGTGAACATATGTTGTCTGTGAATTTTTTATATAATCTTTCATGTTACAAGTTTGACAGTATATGGTATGATTCGTCGGCTAGCAGTTGTTGGAAAGACATAACGAGAAAGACTACATGTCGCCTATGTGACGTCACCCCATAAAGTTGACTTACCCGTGGTTTTCGCCAACCTCAACGATTTTGTCCTCTCCCTGAAAGAAGGCGGTGAAGTGCACCAAAGACAGCCATGTCTAGCGGGATCCGTGAGCTAGAGCCGTGAGCTAGTGGTGTTGACGTTTCAAACGCGTCGAAAGCAGCGAAGAGTTGTAGTCCACAAAGTGCTCTCACACAAAGTCTACCCGTATCAAACTTCTACCCGCTAAATTGTAGCATTCTTCACACGAAAGATTATATAAAAAATTCGCAGACAACATATGTTCACATTCATGGCACAATTCGAACGGGACCAGAAAATAATTATTTTCTCCCATTCACTTGCATTGACGGTTTTTCAACTTTGAGGTCCAGCGGGGTTTTACGGAGGGGGCGGGACTTACCAGCTCTATATTGTAGAAATAAAACACTTTATACACAAATGTCAAAAAAATTACTTGAATCAATGAACAGCATTAATAAAGTCCCAGTCTTAGAGATCATTAACTAAAAAAAGTTGTTTTAGGGTTTAGTTACCCTTTAACTGTTAAGTTAAAAGGACAAGATATGGCAGCGGACATTCAAACGGATTTATTATGAACATAGGACTGACCTAGGAAAATGCTATGTCTACTGTAAATGCAGATACACTTGCTTACTCGATCTCTCACAATACTCTACTATAGCATATCAATGAACAATATCAATGAGATCAAACATGTGTTTGCGTTGCTAAGAGTGGTTGCTAGGGGTGTTGTGTAGTGATACATAGAACCGTTGCCGTTGTGTGAAGCGGTCATTGCTTTATCGTGAATAAAACACAGCTATTGACCAATCAGAATCAAGGATTGGAACTAACCTTACTGTGAAGTTATACTAGTTAGACAGTTTTAGGTTATGATTTCGGTTTTGACTGTGACCGTTATGCTTTTGCCTCTATTTGGATGCCTTGTTGTTGCTTGCGTTTCACCGGTATGTATTGAATATAGCCTTCGAACGCATGCTGCAGCTTTTGCCTACTTCTATCGGACACTTTATTTGCTGCTTTATAAAAGTTTGATAAAATTTCATCAGGAAGAGCCGTCACAACATAAGCCATATTGATACCAAACCAGAGCCCAGATGAAGTTGACGGAGGTAGCAACAGTAACTAAGGGGGGCGGGGCTTAGCCAAAGGTGAATTGGATAGTGAAAAAGTTAAAACCTAAAATATATTTTTGTCTTTAATACATACAATGTTTTCTTTTTTAAATCTCCTGTTGACTCAAACTGGCGTGTTCAATGATGTCATTGTGGCGTTTGCTATCTGATGATGTAAAAATGGATGATTTTATCTGGAAGTGTAACACTGATCTTAAAGCGCTGGATCTTCCCTCGGGAAATGTGTGACGAGATCGTCCTCTGTGGCCGTCGCTGTGTTCACACACCGTGTGTGCTGTGAACCCTCAATGACAGTCACTAGAGCTAGACTTGAACATCTGCTGATACGCGACACACACACACACACACTTACAGACGCTCTCTGAAAGAGTCTCTTGATTTTAAAATTACTCAACAATGCTTCGTTCCACTCAATTTAACATTCGGATATTGCCTGGCAACTGTCCATTGACTGCCAAAAGTCTTGTGAAAACATTTACAAATATATACTCATAAAAGTTATACTCATAAAAGATATACTCATAAAAGTTATACTCATAAAATATATACTCATAAAAGTTATACTCATAAAATATATACTCATAAAAGAGTCTCTGGAGTGTATCTGAGGGTATCATTTTATTTATTTAAGTTCATATAAATGTATTAAGTTCTGATTAAAGTTAGTTAATACATTAAAACATTAATCAACAATGAATCTGTCAAGTTTAGGTAATAAAAATGCAATTGTTCATTTGTTAGTTCATGTCCATTAAATAATATTAGCAGACACAACTTTTGATTTTAATAATGTGTTACTTAGATGTTAATTTCAACATTTACTAAGGCATAATGGGATCTTATGCTTTCAAAGCTAATTTGCTATTGCTAGCCTCTCTGAAATTGCCTACCCTACCTTTAATGCACACTTTTTTTTAGCCAATTAGAATCGAGTACTCAGACAGACCATGGTATAACTAAGATTAATTATTGCTTTAGAAGTATTTTTCACTATAAGTTCTTATAGTAATTAGTTGTGGTAAAGTGTCACTATTTTTTTATGCTCATGTATTTAAATATGTTGCTATTTTTAAACGATTGAAAAATACAAAATCCTCTTGTGTAGTGCAAAGGATACTGAGAAATAGTAGATCAAATGCTGAAAGATGTGTTCAATATAGCGGGAACATTTTAATATAGCTGTATTGTGTTGTTTGCTCATGGTTTAGATGCACTGTAACTAAAGCGAGAGACTGCGCATCTGTCTATAGCCGAAAACCCCATAAAAAGCCGTGAGCGGACGGGACGATGGGGTCAAACGTCTCATAAAAGGCCAGTACATATTGAGCATGTCTGCAGTGTGAAGTGTTGTTCCTCACTTCCATATCGCTGTTCCCTCATAAACACACCTTCTGTTCTTCATCACTTTCATTCACATGAGGACAGTGTGTCTGTCTTTCAGAAGTCTTTGGGAAGTGCTTAAAGAAACTAATTAAAAAGCTGTCATCGTTTACTCGCGCTCAGTCAGTTTTGATTTCGTGTTGGCTTTG